>NC_041402.2:135572024-135744524 GCF_900747795.2 Erpetoichthys calabaricus | reverse complement strand
TAAGCTCTAGTTGCTGTTGTTATGCAATAACTAAAATGACAGAAATATATTGTAGCAGATAGAGGTACTGTTCAAATGTGTGAAGCTGTAGCTGCGATGGTTTACATGCATGTCTGTCTGTCTCCACTGTCATAGTACTCAATGTGCAAATTAGTTATTAAGCTTCAGTTACCTTGTGCTGCTAATCTCCTGAATGGATGACAGCAATTTTAGTGTTTTATTTTCTCTCAGTGTTAAATCTTTTGTTTGGTATTTTTTGTTCTCTCCCTGAAACTCCGGTGGTAGTTTAAATGTACAGACTGGAGGAATTGGGGTGTTTGAAGTGCAGGATTTCACTGCTATTTACTAAAAACTTTTTTAGCAGTTTGGCCCTAGACATGTATTCTCGTTTGACAATCACATCTGGCCCCACAAGACTAGTACTCCTCATTAGTGCAGAATCATCAGAGAATTTACAGAAAGTTGACTTCTTTTGAATCCCTGATGATGATCTCATGTGAGCTTGACCTCTGCTTGTGAGCCTTACCTGAAAATAGCATCCAAGCTAATACTGAAGGACTGATGAATTTTGTATTTTTGAATTATAACTGTACATTTATGTTGTCCTGCAATTCTGAAATGTAATATTAATGTTAATTCTCTGTGATTTTTCAGTTAAGGAAGACAGAGTTTCATGGTAAAGTTGTTATTTAAGATAAGGTAGATATACTTATCAATCATGGTGCTCAAGAGAGGCGACATGTTGATTAGCACATGAAAACAAAACTTTTACTGTATCCTGACAATAATGACTCTCTGTTAAATGCAGGTGTGTTTACTTACATTACTGAAGGCAAGTGTAGTGTAAGAATTTTGGTGTCCTTGTGAAGTTCATAAATAAAGCATGTAAACAAAAAATACTTCAAATAATTTAATGTATTTTCTGGACTGTACATTGGCACAGTGGTTAAGGCTGCTGCTTCATGGATCCAACATCCTGAGTTTGAACATATTTCTGGGCATTCCAATTTTCCTTCTTCATTTCAGACATGTGTATGTTAAGTTAACTGCTGACTCTAAATTGGCCCCGTGTGGGTGTGTGTGTTTATTTTTGGAAATATGTTCTGTAATGGACTGGCAGCCCCTCCAGAATTGGTCTCCTCATTGTGCTCAATGCTGCCAGGAAAGACACCAGTTCCTCACTGCCCTGTATAGGATCAGGTGGGTTTAAGGATGTTATTTTATGTTATATTGATTTGCTCATTACAGTAAGGCAAAAATGCTATCTTATAGGATGCCAGAAAGATGAGCACCAAAAAACACGCTAAACTTCTTTTTAAATAAATGAGACATGTTTTCCGTTTTGTTTCAATCTTGTGCACTATTTGTTGTTTAAATCAGGGGATGTCAACGGTTATGGATTTTTCAACAACAGATGTAGGCAATGATAAAGGCACCATCTTCTTATATAATACACTACCGTGGCTGTCTGTTTATCTGTCCAGAATTTTAAATCCCCTGTAGCTCGCAAACCGTTTCACCTACTGACCTGAAATTTGGAACACATATACTACATGACGTCTACTATCCGCTTTCAGGGTGATGATTGTCCTCCAAGGTTATTCCTCTTTTTATTTCATTTTATTGTAGAATCAACTCTCGGCAGTGGCCAGCACGGTGGCCGTGTGGCGCATGCGTATGGGCGCCGTTCTCATTCCCTACCACCTTCGCCGTCACTTCCCTTGCCTCTTCATATCTTAAATGATTCTTGAGGCAGATTGAAGACTTAAGTGCCAGCTAAAGTGAAAAATTAAGGAAAACATACTAAGTAATTGCAACACAAACACTGACTTCATTTTAACACGAAAAGATGCTGATGAAAGAAGAGAAGAAGCAGGCTGCTAGGGTGGAGAAAAGAAGAGCTGCTCAGGAAACAGCAAGCACATCAACCTCTGAGAAAACGAATGCTAAACGTACAGAGAAAGAGGAGGAAAACTAGGAATGCTCAAGTCAAGTGTATTCACTGCACATTATCATGCAGTGCGCCGTTACTGGTAACTTAATAATCACAAATTTAAAGGATAAGAAGGTCAATTATAAATGTGACACATCAGGGCCAGTCTTAGTAGTTGTGGAACCTAATTTGGACCATTTCAGTGGGCCCTTGTGGATTTAGGATTCTTACAAGTTAAGAAGTAGGAATCTATACTAATAAAAGGCAAAGCCCTCACTGACTGACTCACTCACTCACTGACTCACTCATCACTAATTCTCCAACTTCCCGTGTAGGTAAAAGGCTGAAATTTGGCAGGCTCATTCCTTATAGCTTACTTACAAAAGTTAGGCAGGTTTCATTTCGAAATTCAAAGCGTAATGGTCATAACTGGAACATATTTTTTGTCCATACACTGTAATGGAGGAGGCGGAGTCATGTATCGCGTCATCACGCCTCCTACGTAATCACGTGAACTAAAAACAAGGAAGAGATTTACAGCACGAGTCGCACGCGGGAACGAAGGTAAATGACGTTAATTTTTGACTGTCTTTTAATACTGTGTAAGCATACATATTAACACATGTGCAATTAAACGTGTGCATTTACGGGGTGATTTCTCAGGCTTAAAAGCTCACCTTTTATCAAACGCGGGAACAAAGGTAACTGACGTTGTTCACTGTCTTTTAATACTGTGTAACCACAACCGCAACGTTAGGGGCAACAGTTTCAACCATTCTATGATCTGCTTCTCGCAACTGAAAGACGGCACATGGCGGATGTTAGCCGACTTGCTGACCGCAACGTTAGGGGCTTCAACTATGGCGCTGACGCCACATCTCAGTGCCAACACTTTGCAGACTGTACTTAAAAGACACGCCCTCCTCACTGGACTGTTAAAAACACCAATCAAACCAACGATGACATCAAGTATTACCCAATCAAAAGTAGGAAAGGAGGCATCTTCATAAAATGCGTGTGGGATGATTTGCATGAGACACTGCTTTAAAAAAAAAATGATTACAAAAATACGGGATAAATCCCGTCCAGTATTCATTCAAAACGGGACGCGCAATTTCATTGTCAAACGCGGCACGATTCCGTATTTTAAAGGACGGATGGCAACCCTACAGTGCCAGGTAACCACCCATACAATCAGATTGTGATTCAGACTAGGAATGCAATGAATGTAATTACCCCGATCTACATACAAGGCGAAAGTCTTGCAACATTCAAAGATGATGGTTTGGGATAATTAGTACTTATTAAGTACAGCATGGAACATAAAAGAGCTTATGAAGCCTTGAACCGAAAAAAGCAACATCTCAGAGATCGTACAAAAAAAAAAGGAGGTAATGTCGTTTTACTCGCTGTACATTTTAGTGAAACATTACCAGTTATTCCACGAGGGAGACCAGCAGATGAACTCAACGCTTCTTTAAAATCCATGCTTCTCACACGGTCGGTTATATGTCGCGTGTTCTCGGGTAGGTACACCAAAAAATGTATACATTTAAGCATGTAATAGGCAAAGAAAAAATGAGGTATACCCGAAGGCACTGCAGTAGTACTCAATGTAACTTTACTTCTTAAATGTTAATGTTTTACTGTTTAATAATTTATACGCTTCTTATATATTGTTCAAATTCTTTTATCAAAATACCAGTGACAGCGCAATGCACGATAACATGGAGTGAATACACCATACGCATCTGCCCACGGCCGCCCTGGTGTGCGCAGATAGGAGTTGATTCTAAAATAAAATAAACATAAAAAGAGTAATACAATCATCACCCATAAAGCGGATAGCAGACGTGACGTATTATATGTGTACCACATTTGAAGTCAATAGGTGAAACAGTTTGCAAGCTACAGGTGATTTAAATATCCTGGACAGACCAACGAAAAGCCACAGTAGCAAATTATACAAGAAGATTTTACTGTTTAATTATTTATATTTATATGAAATGTGCTTCTTATATATTACTTCATATTCTCATATGATAATGATGTTAATGTTGTTTATATTGATTTCTATGTTATTGTAAGTGCATCTATGTGTGTATATGTATGTGTGTATGTATGTATGTATATATATATATATGTATATATATATATATATATATATATATATATATATATATATATATATATATATATATATATATAAAATATATATATATAAAAAATATGTGTATATGTATATATAATATATCTGTATATGTGTGTATATGTGTGTGTATATGTGTATATGTATATATATATGACAGCAACACTCATAACAATGACAACACAATTACATTGACAATCATGTTACGTTATTTTTAAAATGTTTCCTTTACTTTTTCATAACCTCTTTAACACACTACTTCTCCGCTGCGAAGCGCGGGTATTTTGCTAGTATATCATATAACACTGTATGAAAAACAAAATAATTCAGTAATGGTTAGGAACAGTTAAAATAGAAATGGATAGACCATAAAAATGTAAAACAAAAATATAAAATGTAAAATAAGAAAATGAAACTAAATGGAAACAAGTAATACAAATAAATAAACAAAAAACACTTGCCTCCTCATAAGAAATATTATGAAAGGCCGAAGAAAGACAGGATTTCCTGATTTTAGAAGTAAATGTGAAGCAGAAATATTTATATCTATTAACATGAATCTTCATTAACTATGCAGAGTAATATGAGAAGTTAATGCCTGCCATGTTCTGTAGTAAAAATAGTAGCCATAATGCCTATCGTAACTATACTTGTATTTCCCAGGGTTTATTTAATGAGAGCATTCCTGAATATGAGATGATCTGTGATGTCTATTAATTTGATGGAAGTTTTCCATTTTAATACATTACTGTCTAGCATGCTACCAGAAAGAGGCAACATGTTGCGTGTTGGTCAGTCATGTATCTTAAATCTTCACATACTACTACTACTACTACTACCACTAATACATTCTTTGCAGATGTGTTTCTAAATTATGGACCTCTGGTGGACAAACCACACAACTCCACCAGATTTTGTACAACATAAATTTTTATAAAAACCATCAGCTTTGCCTTAAGCAATTTTTCTGTTAATGTAATTTGTTGTCTAGAAAAGTATTGCTTTTTGCAGAATATGAAATTGTCTACATGCCGGCTCCTACAATCCTTTTTCCTGTCCATAGGGCTGGCTTTATTGGCTCTGCAGTGTTCTAGGTTTAGCCTTAGGTGTTTTTATGAGCATGTGCTACCTGAACATTGCATTTTATCAAGGGAACATGAAGGATAAAGCTCCCCATGTTTGGTATTAAAATGAGATGGTTTTTTTTGAAATTGTGCATTTATACTTCTGGATCAAGGTTTTCCTAGACAAACCATCCCTTAAAGATAGCCCCAATAATCTGAAAAAAGCAATAAAAAAAAAAGGTGATCAATAGTATAGGGACCTAATCAATGACTTTGTTAAATGGTGCGACTCAAACCACCTTCACCTGAACACCAGCAAAACCAAAGAGCTGGTGGTGGATTTTAGGAGGCCCAGACCCCTCATAGACCCAGTGATCATCAAAGGTGACTGTGTGCAGATGGTGCAGACCTATAAATATCTGGGAGTGCAGCTGGATGATAAATTAGACTGGACTGCCAATACTGATGCGCTATGCAAGAAAGGACAGAGCCGGTTATACTACCTTAGAAGGCTGGTGTCCTTCAACATCTGCAATAAGATGCTGCAGATGTTCTATCAGACAGTTGTGGCGAGCGCCCTCTTCTACGCAGTGGTGTGCTGGGGAGGCAGCATTAAGAGGAAAGACGCCTCACGTCTGGACAAACTGGTGAGGAAGGCAAGCTCTATTGTTGGCATGGAGCTAGACAGTTTAACATCTGTGGCAGAGCGAAGGGCGCTCAGCAGGCTCCTATCAATTATGGAGAATCCACTGCATCCACTTAATAGTATCATCTCCAGACAGAAGAGCAGCTTCAGCGACAGACTGCTGTCACTGTCCTGCTCCACTGACAGATTGAGGAGATCGTTCCTCCCCCCAAACTATGCGACTCTTTAATTCCATCCGGGGGGGTAAACGTTAACATTTAACATTATACATAGTTATTGTCTGTTTTTCACCTGCATTATTATCATTCTTTAATTTAATATTATTTATTGTATCAGTATGCTGCTGCTGAAGAATGTGAATTTCCCATTGGGATTAATAAAGTATCTATCTATCTATCTATCTATCTATCTATCTATCTATCTATCTATCTATCTATCTATCTATCTATCTATCTATCTATCTATCTATCTATCTATCTATCTATCTATCTATCTATCTATCTATCTATCTATCTATCTATCTATCTATCTATCAATAGAAGAATGAGCACAAAACATTAAGCTGATTGGTCCAAGCGGTTTCTTGATCTCCACCTACTGCTTACATGGCCACCCAATTACATTAATTTTGAAAAAGTCAATAACTGCAAAAGAACCCAACAGTATGCTGCCCCTGTTTCAAAGAAGTGCATTGACCAAGCATGTAGAAAATAGTTCATTCATTTGCTTGCCGGCTTCTCATTGTCCAGCAAACAGCTGGCCATGCAGAGATTAATGCTATGCCAGAGACCAGTGTTTGAGTTGTGCAGTGTGGGTGGTCTGCTTATTCTTTTTCACCTCAATGTCGTTCCTTTCTAAACTTATGGTGTTGTTCTTTGATTTTAATCACTTGACAGCCCATATATATATTTTCCTGGGAAGTTGTAACTGGCAAGGCTATCAGTTTATTTAGCGTTTAAATCTAAATGGCTGTATTTAGTCCGATGATCACAATTTCAAGTATTACAATTTCAAGTAATACAGACCTTGCAACAACAACCCATTGTTTGATTCATTTTTTGTGACTTGCATGACCCTCTAGTCTTTAGGAAATGTGGGAAAGATATTATTTGTTAGGTAAGTTACATATGAAGGAAAATTCTGGTATTGTACTGTGTCACACAAGTGCATTGGAGGACATCCTTCCAGGCTCTTTTAAGGTATGTAATAACAAGACAGGAAGGGGCACTGTCATCTCCTTCTTTCACCACAGTGCCAAGAAGCGACCCAATGAAGGCATTTCACCCCACCCCCTCTGATCCCACCATCATAAAGTCTTCGGTGTCCTGGAAGGAGGCATCACTTTTGGCCAGAGCAACTGCGAGACAGAGCTCCTCTGAAAATACACGGAACCTTGCCTCAGTCCTTGTTTTGATTTCCTGTATGATGTTTGGGGCGACCTGATTATGAAAAACTTTGCTTAAGTAGGTCAGTTGCTCAACTATCCTGAACTGAATAAAGTGTAATGACAGGAAAAACTGCATATAAGAAAAATAATTTACAGTTGCTCCATTTGATGTTTCTTCCCACACTTTAAATTTTTTGAGAACAATAGTATAGAGGTAAACAAGTAGTTCTGATTTGAATATGAAATCTGATAAGGAGTTATTTGAGTTGACAGAGAAAGCTGTCATCAACAAACATGCAGGTTACTCTGGTCACTGTTCATATTTAATTGTATTTGTCTCTGGATAATGGTAATGGCATAGGAGCCCCGTCTAGTTGCACCTTTCCTTATACTATCATAATGGTGCCTCGTTGTAAAACACTGGTCAAACTGAAGTAGAGTGAAGACATCCTGTGACGTCATACTCTTTAAAAGGAGAGCGTATCTCCTTCATGTGTGCACTTACGTATGTTCCTATCACTTCCTGGACATTGCTGTCTTTCTTATCATGAAACAAAACAGTAGAAGGTTCTTCCAGATCTAGTCATAACAAAGCAGTGGCTGTACAGAAAATCCAAGCCCTTCTTCCTATTTCCTGTTCATTTCCTCTTTACTCAGATGGCAGTGACATGATGGAAATTGTTATCACCCTGTAGATTTGATACTGAGTCAAAACAAGCATCCCTCCTCCTTGGTATAACAATGCATTCATTCACAAAAATAGAAAAACATGGCAACAAATTTCCATCTCTGCACTAAAGTGACAAAGGCATTCAGTTCATATGTTTCTTCTAAACCAAAGAAGTGTTAAAATTCTAAAATATCTGGGCAACTGAAGGGGAAATGAGTAAGGATGAGATCATTTCATTAAAGGTTTTGTTAGAGTGATTTACTGGCATAATCCCTGCATTAATAACATTTGACAACTTCCTCCAAGGATACTACAATTGTTTTAATTGGGTTTTAAAAAAATTTACAGTAACACTTGGGCTGCATATTAGGGCAGTGGTAAGTGCGTCTGGTTCACAAATCTAGGACCCTGGGTATGAATCCCATGTCCATGTCGAGTTTATATGTAACCTTGTGTCTCTGTAGGTTTTCCACTGGGCACTCTGGTTTTCCTCCCATATCTTGAAAGATGTGCAAATTGGGTTAATTGGCAATTCCAAAATGGCTTCTTTAATGCTGCATTCTGGCTTATGCCAAGTGCGCCTGGGAAAGGGTTTGGTTTACCATGACTCTGACCTGACTAAAGCAGGTTTGAGAATAACACAATATACCATCGAACTTAATTATTAAACAATTATTAATCACTGGCCGTGGTACTTGTTGAAAACAGATAATAGAATAATTAAAAAATGTTTGCTATGTCTTGTCCTAAATGTACCTTCGGTGCCTTTCCTCTGTATTTACGTGGGTGAGTGTGTCTTTACCGGCACTCCATCTCTCAGCCTGCTTTTCAAACTCTATCATTATTTTTGAGGTGCCTTACACACCTCTTGTCCAGTTGTATACCTTCTCTCTTTGAAAGTGGCTCTCTCAGCATGCCTCATATGTATTAATTCCTCCTCATGTGTCTCACACTTGCACTTCCTTAGTATTTTATTATATACATATCTAGTGTGCATAATTAAATATGGGCCTGTGACATAGTGGATAAGGCTGTGAACTTTAAAACACAAGGTTGTCAGTTCATCTCCCACCTCCAACCCACTGTATGACCCTGAGTAAAGCATTTAACCAGCCTGTGCTTAAAATCTTATTAAGTAGTTGTAATATATCCATGCCTTGTAAGTCACCTTGGATAAGGGACATCCTAATATACAATAGTAATAAAATATGTTAATAATATGTATATAGGGATTATACTATAACATAGCCATTAAAGCAGCCACTCCAGGTAGGTGTACTGAATCTTAGCTCAGTCACTGTCTGTGTTATCCCATTGTACATGAAGTTCTCACAGGTGGAATCGAGTGCCCCCCGCATCCTAAATATGTGTGGATTAGGTTGATTGCTAATTCTTATTTGGCATGGCTTAGAAAATGTGGTTTCACATAAAGATAGATAGATAGATAGATAGATAGATAGATAGATAGATAGATAGATAGATAGATAGATAGATAGATAGATAGATAGATAGATAGATAGATAGATAGATAGATAGATAGATAGATAGATAGATAGATAGATAGATAGATAGATAGATAGATACTTTATTAATCCCAAGGGGAAATTCACATACTCCAGCAGCAGCATACTGATAAAAACAATATTAAATCAAACAGTGATAACAATGCAGGTATACAGACAGACAATAAATTTGAATAATGTTAACGTTTACCCCCCCAGGTGGAACTGAAGAGTCGCATAGTGAGGGGGAGGAACGATCTCCTCAGTCTGTCAGTGGAGCAGGACATTGACAGCAGTCTGTCGCTGAAACTGCTCCTCTGTCTGGAGATGATACTGTTTAGTGGATGCAGTGGATTCTCCATGATTGACAGGAGCCTGCTCAGTGCCCATCGCTCTGCCACAGATGTCAAACTGTCCAGCTCCGTGCCTACAATAGAGCCTGCCTTCCTCACCAGTTTGTCCAGGTGTGAGGTGTCTCTCTTCGTAATGCTGCCTCCCCAGCACACCACCGCGTAGAAGAGGGCACTCGCCACAACCGTCTAGTAGAACATCTGCAGCATCTTATTGCTGATGTTGAAGGACGCCAGCCTTCTAAGAAAGTATAGTCGGCTCTGTCCTTTCTTACACAGAGCATCAGTATTGGCAGTCCAGTCCAATTTATCATCCAGCTGCACTCCCATGTACCCTTTGCGCACAGTTACCTCTGATGATCACCGGTTCCATGAGGGGCCTGGGCCTCCTAAAATCCACCACCAGCTCCTTGGTTTTGCTGGTGTTCAGTTGTAGGTGGTTTGAGTTGCACCATTTAACAAAGTCCTTGATTAGGTTCCTGTACTCCTCCTCCTGCCCACTCCTGATGCAGCCCATGATAGCAGTGTCGTCAGTGAACTTTTGCATGTGGCTCTGAGTTGTATTGGAAGTCCGATGTATATAGGCTGAACAGGACTGGAGAAAGTACAGTCCCCTGCGGCACTCCTGTGTTGCTGACCACAATGTCAGACCTGCAGTTCCCGAGATGCACATGCTGAGGTCTGTCTTTAAGATAGTCCACGATCCATGCCACCAGGTATGAATCTACTCCCATCGGCTTGACCCTAAGGAGCAGAGGTTGGATGGTGTTGAAGGCGCTAGAGAAGTCCAGAAACATAATTCTTACAGCACCACTGCCTCTGTCCAAGTGGGAGAGGGATCGGTGTAGCATGTAGATGATGGCATCCTCCGCTCTAAAGGATGAATGAATGGATTTCTTTGTGTCTATGTATCATACATGAAGGAGCTGTATTCTGGCCTCGCAGCAGTGAGTTCAAGATGTCATCATTTCCCAGATAAAATGCTAATCTCTCAAACAAACATACTTGTATAATTTAGAATTGGCAAATAACACCTTCAAATATAGGAGGAGCATACAATTTCCTCAACAAAAACACCTTTTACTTTGTACTTGACAGAAGATTTCAGGATCAAGGCTTCCATCCATCCATCCATTTTCCAACCAGCTGAATCCAAACACAGGGTCACGGGGGTCTGCTGGAGCCAATCCCAGCCAACACAGGGCTCAAGGCAGGAACCAATCCCGGGCAGGGTGCCAACCCACTGCAGGACACACACACACACCAAGCACACACTAGGGCCAATTTAGAATCACCAATTCACCTAACCTGCATGTCTTTGGACTGTGGGAGGAAACCGGAGTGCCCTGAGGAAAACCACGCAGACACGGGGAGAACATGCAAACTCCACACAGGGAGGACCCGGGAAGCGAACCCGGGTCTCCTAACTGCGAGGCTGCAGTGCTACCACTGTGCCACTGTGCCACCCAGGATCAAGGCTTAATAGACAAAATTTAATTTCTGTTAAAGCTATATATTCTAAAACCAAGACTGTGCAGCGGGACATGAAGGTTTGGAATACTTCCTGAGCCATTTATCAGGATAGAAAGAAATTTGGATTATGTATTTTCAGTAGGACAAGGAGATGTTGTGGTCAGCATTACTGATTCACAGTACTGGGAGAATCTGGTCATTGGCTGTGTAGAGTTTGCATAAAATTCCATATCTCTATTGGCTTTCCTCTGAGGTGGCTCTACATTGGCCCTGTGGTAGACTAGTGTGTTGAAAATTGATGTCTCTTGCCTTGTGCCAAGCACTATTGAAATTTGCTATAGTCCTTGATCATCATCACTGGTTTAATAGATGTTTTCAGAGTTTACCCAAGAAGGATGGTTGACTCTCTATGATTGACTTCCTCTACTCTCTATGATCCTGGCTATCCTTTGAGTGAGTGCCATTCTTTGCACAACATCTGACACGACCACCAAACATCACTTAGTTGGCATCGCTCTACCTCGATCTTGGTGCACCTCTTCACCTAATCATTCTCTGCCTTTTGCTTCAATTGTCAACATCCTTAGTTTGATTCCCCCCAACACAACATCTATTACCTACACACCAAGTCTTTCTCATAACATTCATCCTCTTCTCAGTCTTTGCCACTCCATACATCCATTTGATCATTCTCTTTTCTTTTCTTTCCAGCTTTGCTTCATGTCATGCTTTCAAAAGCTGTGTCTAAATCCTAAAGAGCATACTACCCCTTTCAAAGCTTCCATAAACATTTTCATTCAATGGTGGAGGCACTCCTTTAGAAGTCAGAATGGGGGATGGCTTTCAAAATTTCTTCCACACACCTCTATCCCTGGCTATGACTGTCGCACCTGCAATGCCATCATCTCCAAGGTCAAAGCAAGAAAAAGGGTCTAACGCATCATGAAGCAAATTATTTAGAAATATCTGCAAACTCTTAAGTGCATAGTGCCCATCTTGTGTTTGCTGTGATACATCAGCCACGCACCTCCAAGGGTTCTTGCATAGCAACGGAATAAGAACTGATTCTCAAAATGACAAAGCTCATAAAAACAAAACTGGTGTTGGAAGAAACTGGTGTTGGAAGAAAACTTAATAAATTATACAACTATTAGAAAATGATTTCCAATCAGAAAAAATTATGTTAAAAATGTATTCTACAACTGCAAACACCTATTTTCAGATGTGAAATGTTAGTAAACAGAGCACAAGAAGAATGAAAATCATTTAAAACAAACCCAAATCTTAACTATTATGAGTGTACATATCTCTGGGCTGAGCATAAGCTCCCAAGAAATAGTTTATAGTTTTTGTTATTCTTTTATTTTGGTTTTTGGTTGTAGAGCACCAATTTTCTATTAAGCCTTCATTCTCTCTCTATAAGTTAGCAGTTGCCATGTTGCTATTGTGAGATATGGCCGGTCATTCATCCCGGCCAATACCCCCACGCTGTTAGATGGAGACCTCCCGGCAGCATGGACGTGCCTCGAATTCCAGCAGGGCATCATGGGTATTGGAGTTTTCCTTCACAGCCCTGCTGGATACCATGGGGGCCGCAAGGGGACGCTGCAGGGAGGCTCAGAGACTTGTATTTGCCCTATAACCCGGAAGTACGTCCTGGTCACTGGGACAGAGGAAATGAGGTGCTTCCGGGATGAAGAAAAGAAGTTTTACCTGACCCGGAAGTGATAGAAAGGCACATGGACTGAAGGACAAACACTTCCGGGTCAAGGACTATAAAGGACTCTGGGGAATCCCAGACGGATGAGCTGAGTTGGGAGGCAGGGTGGCTAAGCGTCTGGGAGTGGAGGATTGTTTATTTGATTATTGGTTATTGTTATTGAGTATAGTGGAGTGGTGGTGCTTTGTGCACTTTATTATTATAATAAATATTCATCTTACTTTTACTTTTTACCTGGTATCTGACGTGTGGTCTGAGGGTTCAAGGGAGCGAGAGCATCCTTATCTGTCACACTATTCAGCCAGCCACCTTCAAGGTCATTATGATGTATGTGTTTATTACTCGCAATTATTGAGCAGTCTGCAATAGTGTGTTGGTTATTTTTATTGTTTATGCTGTCAACTACCCCTAAACCTAGGTGGAAATATCTCTGTTTCAGGCCTTGTTCCTATCCTATTTAAACGGTGTTCTTGATTCTGCATTGTGCTAGAATGCTGACCCTCCTGATCATTTTCTCTGAGCAGTCAACAAACTAAATGGCTGCACTATAACAGATGCTATTCTGCCAGTTCCTGATTTTGATCTTTGAATTTCCTGACTCCCTTGATAAGAAATTTGCATTTTGTATTTTGCACTCTGCCTATAGGCTCTTGTATTTTGGGAAATCAGATTTTCCAAAGGCACTGCTATGAACCTTTTTTTCTGACCACTACTTTTTATAGTGCTTAATTGCTTAACTTCTGCCACTAAAAATAATCTCAGAGATGCAGTGGAGAAGGTTTATTAAATATAGCATCACTGTAGATGACTGGTTACTTAATTTTCCTTAGATTATCAATTCTTTCCAAGTTTAAGATGCAAAAAAGCTATTTTTTCAAAAGTACATCTTGCTGAACTGAATTACTTTTAAACATTTGCCCTTAACTTGTTGCTCTTGGGAAACAGAAAGGAAATATTTGCAGGTTGCACCTGGAAAGTCCTGATATGTAGTGAATAACATAAGCACAAAAAGCATGAAGTGTATGCAAGAAATTCATTTATCATTTCAAGGCACACCAAGTAGTATCCAGGTCACAGCATACGCAGAACATATCTCGCTTTGTTAGGTGTGATAAAGTCACTGCGTAAATACCATTAATGCAGCTGCAGAAACAATTTCTTTCCGGCACCAAAAACAAAACCAAATCAACACCCAAAGACATGAAGACTAGAAAAATGTTGGAGGGCAGCTGATTAATAAAAGGGAAAACAGAAGAAAAGCTGAGCAAGTAAACTTCAACAGTGATCATGAGAAAGACAAGACATAAAGAAATGGATGAGTTCAAGGTCTAATGGGAGAGCAAAACACATAAGTTATAACTACAAACAGGGAATGAATCAGATAAGAAACAATCTAACACTATTGTGGCCAATCAAGTAGTTTTACTTTTTGTTTTCTTTGATTTCAATCTACAGATAAAATCTAACAAACATGAAAGAACTAAAAGCTGTTGTTAAGGTGGAATGTAATGCTTAGCAAGTTGCTTGCTAGTGTGCCCCTAGTCTTCATCCTCACTTTCACAGTCATGGAGAATGTCTCTTCTTCCTCCCAAGTCACCAGACTGATTCTCTTATTATTTTTCGCTATTTCTTTTTTTTGCTGTTGTTACTTTTCCAACAAATAGTTTAGCTTTGTAACTCTATTAACACTATACAGATTCACTTTATACAATATCCACAAGATCAGATCATGTCTGACAGAGTATGTAGCTCAACTCCTGGGTCAAGCTTTGGTCATGTCCCATCTGTGTTACTGCCATTCTCTGCTGGCATTAGCAATGGCATGTGTCATCAAGCCACTGCAGATAATTCAAAATGCAGCAACATGTTTGGTGTTCAACCAGATGAGGCGGGTGCATGTCACTCCTCTTTTCAGATAAATACATTGGCTTCCTGTAGAGGAACGTATTAAGTTCAAATCACTGGTACTGTGAGTGCTGTGCAGAGTAGAGGCAGAACCTCTGCATTTTTCCTAATTGATTCTGGGGTTCATTAGAGGTGTGTTTTTGCTTCTACTCTGTTCAATACTTGCATTGACTGGGTGTTGGACAAGGTTGTGAGTTTCAGCATCTGTGGGGCATCTGTTGGCGAAGAAAGATTCATTGATCTTGACTTTACTGACGATGCTGTGATCTTTGTGGAGACAATGGAGGTTCTGATCGGGGCTCTCGAGAGACTGAGCGAGGAGTGTCAGTGTCTGGGCTTGTGAGTGTCCTGTATAAAAACCAAGACTCAGGCCTTTAATGACCTCTTGGGCACAGCCATCAGCAGTGTGTCTGCAGAGAGAGTGTCAACCTTGTTGAGAGGTTTACTTACATTGGCAGTGACATTCATGTCTCTGGTAACTCTTTCTGTGAAGTCAGTAGATGGATTGGGAGAGCATGGGGGGTCATGAGGTCGCTGGAAAGGGCGCTCCTAATATCTATGCAAAAGGATGAAGGTCCAAGTCTTTAGATTCCTGGTGCTTCCTGTCTCGCTATATGGTTGTGAGACGTGGACGCTATCCTGTGACCTGAGATGAAGACGGGACTCCTTCCGTACTATGTCTGTTCAGAGAATCCTTGGATACCACTGGTTTGACCGCTGGACCAGGCCAAGGGGACGCCCACATAACAGATAGAGGTAATATTTCAGAGGGTGGGACTGGACCACCTGTGTGCCTATTGTTTTGCCAAAAAAGATCCCAAGCTGTTTTGTCATGCGGTGGGTGCGGCAATGCGCCGTACCTGTGCATGCTCCCCAACCTGACCTGACCTTGATGCCTCCCTACAGAGTAGTCAGTGTGTCAGCATCTATACATATGGAGACACTAGGGAGGTCCTATGCTTCTCCTCAACCACTCAGGTCTGTCGATGAACGGCATCTGTCGATGCCACCTCTGCATGGCATTAAATCTCAATCCAAATTTTTCATGTGTAGCTCTTAGCTGGTGGAACGAGCTGCCCACCTCCATTCATAACTCTCTAAATGTGTTTAAAAATCATGTGAAATCTCACTTGTTTGGTGAATTTCTGTCTAAATGATGTTAGTTGTTAGGTTTTTGCAACCTAGGAATTGTAACTAACTTGTATTTTGTTTTGAGGTTTTCACTTCTGGTGATCAATTTTGTAACGTTGTCCAATAACAGTTTTTTCCAAACAGTCCCCCATATGGAGATTTACTCGATTTTATTGACCTCTTTTGCAGATCGCTTTGGATAAAAGTGTTCACTCAGCTAATAAAAGTAAATGTTTATTTGCATTTATTCTGTTTGTTTTACCTCTATATTTCTTTCTCAAGGAACAGATTAAAAGAGTAAGCACCTGCTCTCTCTCAGACTACTTATGAGGCCTTGAAGAAAATTAGTAGGCATTTGTTTCATAGTTACCAGATGGTTGTGTCTGTCTGGGTTTTTGGCTTCCTAAAATATACTTTTTTTTATTTTTAGATTTGACTTTCATATTATTAAAAAAGTTGCACTGTTGTGTTTTGTTTTTATGCGCCACCAATTTTTTCCTTATCAACAGGGCCTTGATCATCTTGTTTACAGTTGGTATACATTTTCTGAGGCATGTAACGTGGAGGTCAGGCGAGTTATTATGTAATCATATACTGCCTACATAAGATGGTAATTCATTGTATTTAGCATTCAAGATTTATGGCCCACTTATCTTTTCTTACTTTTCTCCTTAGTGTAGAGGAAGCTAAAAGTTGCTAGGACCTTTGTTCTTGTATTTGATTTCTGCTTTTGTGTTTCTGGCTTTGATTCACAGTTCTCTGTCTTTATTGGTATTCTAACCGCTCCCTGTTTAACAATTGGACTCCTATCTTTTTTATCTTCTTGTCACTTCTTTCTTTTTCTATTGGGCATTATCTTCCAAAAGATGTCCAAAACTGTGGCAGTCAAAACCTGATGGCACTCTTTTGGTGTTTTTGAGAAACAAATGAACACATGACACCACACCAGCTCAATAAGTTGTCTACCCTAGTTGATTGTGTTTCACGTATTAATGAGTGGCACTCTAACAATTACTTATATTTAAATTCCAGCAAAACAGAAACAATGATTATGGCTTCCGCTGACACTTATCCTAAGATTAATCAGGTGCTTGCATCTTTCTGCATGACTACTAAGTCCAGTGTTCGAAACCTTGGAGTTATAGCTGATTCCTCTTGAGATTTAATTTGTATTTCTTTTTCCTGTTACTTTCATTTAAGGAATATTTCAAAACTGCCTTCAATAATTTCATCATTAAAAAATAGTTCATGCATTTGTTTCCTCCCACTTAGATTATTGTTATGTTCTGTTTACTGGCTTCGACAAATCATCCCTTTTGCGTCTTCAGGCTATACAAAATGCAGTGGCCAGGTTGGTAATGCGTTCTAGAAAAATAGATCATATTACACCAATTTTATACTCTTTACAGTGGATTCTGGTGAATTTTAGGACTCGTTTTAAAATTGTGATACTTGTTTATAACGCGTTCAAAAACAAGCTCCAGTCTATTCATCCAATCTACTTCTCAAACTTGCTGGCATCTCGCACACTTAGATCTCAGGCTCAAAATCTGTTAGACGTTCCATGTATAAGATTAAAAACAAGGGAGGCTAGAGCCTTTCAATCATATGCACCGAAGACTTGGTACAATCTCCCTCTTCATCTTTGCATTTCTGACTGTGTGGACTCTTAAAATCAGTTAAAAACTTTATTGTTTAGCCAGGCTTTTGCTTAGAGTCTTATTGTTATTAATTTGTCTTGCCTAGTTTCATCTTTTTGTTTTTTTCTCTTATTGTACAGCGCTTTGTGACTTCATGTCTGCAAAAGGTGCTTTATGAATAAACTTTACTTACTTACATGAACCAGGGGAATTATCTTAAAAATGAGTTTTTCTTTTGAAGGCACAGTGTTCTGGAACATGACAACATGTTCACATGTTGAACATGTGATTTTATATTAAGGGTTTTAATGATCAGGAAATAAATTTTAAAGAGGTCAAAACGAAACTAGTCAGGAGGCTAACTAAGGTCAAAATCAGGAAGTCAAAATGACTGTGTGTCAAAACAAAAGTGATGAACAAAATCTAAATGAATGAAAAGCACATTAATACATATCTGTAGTCAAAAAGTATCTGAAAAGATTTTGAAATATCAAACATTGTTTACTTTGTATTTATATAGTTTTGATTTATTTATTTATTTTGGATACTGAAATGTGATTACCCCATCTTTTATAGGCATGGAGTGAAGACTTAAATTCTGATGTTAGCCAATGTTTTGACAACCAGTATAGCAATCATCAAAAATTTGGCTGCACCCGCAGCAAAGTTGTCACTGCAAAAAATAACCTCAAAAAATATTAAACATTGGATAAATGTATTTTTCACAACACACATCAACAGGTTCTCTGAGCATTTTCATGTTTTATCCTGATTTATTTCTTATTGAACAGACACAGCCAAAAAGCAGGGAAAGACAAAATGATTTTGCATGACTTTCTTAACCTCATTGTACAGGTTTCCAGTCCAGGAACCCATGGGGCATCATACTGTAGATGTGGTTAGACTGGGCATCTGGCACTGTAAAAATATTTACAGTCTTTTAAAGTCTTTAGGACTGTAGTTTTCTATTTTAAGAATCTGGGACTATGTAAATATATATTTAATTTATTATTTTCATCAGATTAAGTGGAGAGTACCAGTTTAAGCCTTAAAGCTGGGGATCATCCAACTTAATGGATGAACCTGTGAATCTAAGTAAGGCAATTCTGATTAAAAAATCTTCTTTTCAGTACTACTAAAAGTGTCCTCTGTTACAAGTACTCTATAAAGAACAATTTCATTGTGTTTTTATTTAAGTTTTTTCTTGAATAAACTGGCTGTTCTTTAACTGGATATCCTTTCTTAACCCATTTTCTGTTTTTTTAATTAATAGAAACAGAAGTCACACACTTTTCATTGTGTTTTCTCCCTCTCGTCAGTGCCAGCTTCAGAGGTGTGTGTCATTGCACTACATTCTCCTGACAGAGAGCAGATTTCCTCCATCACTGAGCTATCACTCTTGAAGGCTCCATGCTGATTTCCTTTCAGTACACTAAACGAGCCTCACATCATTTCAATAGTATTCTAAGAATCTCTAGAGAGTGGATGGCCCCCAGACTGGCAATGGAAAATCGCTTTGACAGACTTCCATGTCAGACCTAAAACGGACAATGTCCCATACAGTCTCATATCAGTTTGTCAAAGGTGGGGTGACTAGATGAAGTCATTTGTTTCCAAAATCAGACAAACTATTGTAAAATAGGATGGGAGGAAGAAGTTGATCACTATGTAGCACAAGCTGAAGAAATGAGTATCTCACGTATTCTCTCTAGTAAGTTGCTAGGATAAGTTTAATGGATATGTAGAAATGGAAAAAAAAATATTATAAAATAATATGTCTTTGCAGTGGCGTCACTAGGGTTAGATTCACCCATTACGGTAATGAATGCTAGATTAAAACCCCCACTGGCCCCTGGGTGACTTGATGAATAGAGCTGCTAAACAGAGAGTTGGACATACTTTAATGCAGCATGATATTTCCAACTACTAATGGAAATGTTTCATTAAAACGGTTGGGGGTCTCCCTTGATGATTTCAGTTCAAAACACTACATAAAAAACAATGAATACAAGCATTCATTTTTTGTTTTTATTTTTGTATTACTGGTCATGGCCTTTCCAAGCAAGAACCATCCGCTGATGCCCATCCTATCAAGCACAGTACAATTAGAGATATATAATGCTCAATTTGATAAAGAGCATGAGATCACTGTGTTCAGCAGGTGATAGGGTGTTGCATATTAATAAAAGAATATTACTTATTTTCTTGTGTTTAGAAAGGTTTATTTAATGAATCTGCTTACCGTATATACTCAAATATAAACTGAGTTTTTCAGCACCCAAAATGTGCTGAAAAACGTCACCCTCGGCTGATATTCGGGTCAGGTCCCGCTGCCCCCGCCAACCCGACAGAAAGCTGGAGTGTACAGTACACACACGCGTGCATGAGAGAGAGACACATTCATGTACGAGAGAGATACACACGCGCGTGAGAGAGAGAGATACCATATTGTTTTTGTTGACCCTCTTCTCCACTTACAGAGCTAGTTTACTGTTTTTCTTTGAAATAAATACTCATAAACATTTAACCTACTGATGCCTCAATTAATGTACGGTAATTTTATTGGTATTTATTTTGATTATTGAAACTTACCAGTAGCTGCTGCATTTCCCACCCTAGGCTTATACTCGAGTCAATAAGTTTTTCCAGTTTTTCCAGTTTTTGTAGGTGAAATTAGGTACCTCTGCTTATAATCGGGTTGGCTTATACTCGAGTAGACCCATTCCATTAATTGGTCCCTCCCAGCATTAGTGGCACAAGTAAGGTTTATGAGTTCAATTCACCCACATCATTTTTTCTTTTAAATAGATCCAAAACAGGGTGGCATGGTGGTGCTGTGGCAATACTGCTGCCTTGCAACTAGGAGAACGGGGGGTCTTCCCTGCATGAAGCTTGCATGTTCTCCCCATATCCACGAGGGTTTCCTCTGGATGCTCCAGTTTCTACCCACAGTCCAAAGACTTGTTTTGTGAGTGTATTCACCGTGAAATGGACTGGCACCATGTTCATAGGTTGTTTCTGCCTTGCACTTACTGGGAAAGGTTGCATCTTCCCTGCGACTCTGTTCAGGATAAGCAAATTTGAAAATGGATGCAAATGGTGAATGCACTATCAGCCTTTCCACCACAACAGATCTGAAAGAAACACTAAAATAAAGATGCATTCGGGATTAAATCAGAGGTGATCTGGCATTTTCGCAATACATATGTGTCATAAAGAGCATTATGCACCTAGATGGCAGTATATTGTAGTGACTAGGGCAGTATGAATTTGTCATCATTCCAGATGTAGTCGAGATACCTTCACACAAAGAACTACAAGTGGCTTCATCTATCAGGAGAACATGGTGCACAGAGTCAGAAGCAGGTTGGCAGTGGCTCACTGGTAGGGTTTAAGGGGAGCCAGAGAGAATGTCGCTCAGAATAACCCTGCACTTTTAGAGTGAATTACATTATATAAGTTCCTCTGATTTTTTAAAAAGAACATTTTAGAAAATTAGATTAGTCACTTTGGGGAAAATTGCATGAGAGGATTTTTACCTCACATTATACAGAACATGTAAACTGCAATGTATTTTATACTCTTAATCAAACTTATTTGCAAAATACTACATGTAAAAAATGGCTAAATTGTTAAAAGTGGCAAAGAATCGTAGAACAATGGTGCAACACATGGCAGTCCCAAAGCAGGGACAGGTGACGTTAGAAGCTGGGCTTTTCAGACTAAAACCAACGTCGCACTTCCGCGCAAAGCACGCCTGACCCCCTGTTTGTAGGTGGCTGTGCAGCTGTGCATTTCAATAGATGCTTCTGCATCGCCGGCCTTCCGTCTCTAACATGTGTCAGCCGAGCTCATGAATATATCTGAGCAGGCCTTGATTTGTAGTGGACAGGTGCCTGGCCGGCTGCAGCCCACACTCGCATGCAGCCAACATGAATTATTCATGTGTGGAGCAGCTGAACAACTTCTCTCACCCCTTAGGACTTTTTTCTTTTATTTAGAAGATATTTGACCTTTGTTACATTAAATCCATAGGCACAGTGCAAGGCAGGACTACAAAAATTATTGGTTACAATTAAACAGAAAATAGTAATAATAGTATACATATTCTGCCATCTGGAACACTATTGTTCAAGTCTTGGAGTGTTCATTAGAGGCGTGTGTTTGTGTGTGTGCTAGAGCACAGAGGTCAAATGAAACAGATCGTCTTAGTACTTCTATTACATTTAGGCTCCTGAAAAATCAGGAGTCCACTTTTAGGGGCAAGTCACCATTTTTGTTGGTAGTTTTATCTGCTCTTTCACAGTTTGTTGCATCACAGCAGCTGGGCCACTTTCAATTAAAAATTTATAAGAACGCCCCATTAAATTTCACAGTGACAGTTATATATACTGCACATACAAGCCAAAGTGGGGTCTCATCTAAGACCATAGATGCAGCATTTTCTTCTAAACTAATCTGGATAACAATTTTATCTTGTTGATGGATTCCAGCTTTTGCCAAAGAATGTGTCATTTTGACTCATTGTGGGTTTTGTTTAGCCATGTTGAATTTCCAAAAGACAGTTTTTGCCTGTTTATTTTCATCTAGTCTAGGAGGTTCGTAACCTGAGGTCCATAGACCCCCCTGGTGGGGGTTATTTCAGCCGTTCTGTGAGGCTCAGATAAAAAATTAACATTTATATTCACTACATTCCTTTGTGAATCAGGGTTTTCAGCACCTGTTTCTATCAAAACGAAAAGTCACAATACATTGGATGTCAAAGATGATATGCGTGTCAGCTTGTCAAAGACCACTTCACAGTTTCATTTTTCTTATTCAAGGAAAACAAGAACAACCTTTTTATTTAAATAAAGTAGATAACGAGAGAATAGATGTACTGTAGTAGTAATAGTAGTAATGGTAGTAGAAAACATAGTAGTAGTAGATCTGTTTTAATTTGCACAAAAGGATTGTATTTCATAATTATAATGAGTGGCCATTAATTTTTTTAGTTTTTTTTAGATTGTTTACTTTAAAGTTTAATAATGCTTTGTGTATGCCATATTTGTATGAGACAATCAAATCTCGATAAATAAAGTACATTATATTCATTGCATGCAAAGTTTTGTTTATGTGAATATTTCTGGGGAAGGGGGTCCATAGCTTTCATCAGATTGTTAAAGGGGTCCGTGATTCAAAAAAGGTTAAGAATAAATGATCTAGACCATTTTCAGAGAAATATCTGGGTCATTGGAAGTGTATGGTGCTGCCCAACCCCTTAAGGAATAATTTCAGTTCCCCAAAAACTTTTAAAACATTAAATGAAGTTAAACGTCAGTTTCGCACAACTGTATGAGAAAGGAAACTTGTCACATACTATAACCTATTATTTTTTGATGCTAAATTATAAGTGGGAAATGGATGGATATAGTATGCATAGTCAACAGAGCAAGATACAGACTGCCAGGCAAGGACCGCCTAGCAGCCTGCTCTGTGTTGGTCAGATGTGCAGAGAAGAATTTCATTGAATTTGCACTGTACACACAACAATAACTCTGAAATAAACTGGTGATACTAAATTGTTTATCAAAGCAAAACCTCACGTTTTTAGAAAACGCCCAATCTATTAGACATCTGCATATCATTACTAAGTATGATAGAGAGAAACCATGATGAAAAAGAATGAAATGCCAAGGTGCTGTTCAAAGTATGGTAGGAAAAGAAGAAATTAAACTTTTACTGTTTCTTGATGGTAGATAGTTTTATGATGAGGTAGTTATAACTGTAAGCTTTGAAGCCAAATACAGCATTGTGATTTGTATTAATTTGACTTTGAAATATCTTTATAACATTATCAACTACCACCACTGGAGTCGTCTCCTGTAATAATACAGCGACCTGCAGTGATGTCTCTGAACACCAATCCCCTCCTAACTCCTCCTCACCATAGATGCTTTCCATGGCCTATGGATTCAATTATTCAACAAGTTATCCCATTTATTAAGGTGGGATTAAACATCTATTCATGAAACTACACTTAACCAGGAATTACAAATATGTGTTTCATATCTGTATTGTTTTAATACTTTGTATTATTTATTTGTATTAATGTTTCTTTTACTTATAATGTGTGTGTGTTGGGAAAGGGGCATGGCCTAGGTAATGTCCCTTGTGTTTTGTAGTTGTCTCCCAGGGGGGTGGGGCCGCTTGCCAGTCACCGCCATTAATGGCCCTCTAACCTATTTAAGGGAGAGCTGTGGCGTTGTGGGTCCACAGCTCTCTCAGCAAAGGCCAGTTTTTAAAATAAATAATCACCGCGCTCGCAGCTTAGCGAGGGGGCGTGGTAGTTGTGGCTGAAGCGGTCTCAGGGCGATCTGCGTTGTGGGCGTTTCTCACCTAAGTGCACAGGTGAGAGACTGCCCACATCCGTGATTGTTCCTGGGGCTGCTAATGTGCTGCAGCTGCTATGCCCTCTCGACATAAATAGAAGCGCGAGCCGGCTAGAAGGGAGGAAAATAAGATGAACAGAAAGAGAAAGAGACGGAGGTTGCTGGAAGTAAGTAAGGAGAAAGCCGGTGAGAGAGAGAGAGAGGGAGAGAGCAAAGGCGAACGAGCGAGAGCATGCTCAGGTTCAGCTGGACTGTGGGCCCTATCGAAGTGTTTATCTAACAGCTAGGGCAGTTGATTGTAGTCGCTCCTGCTGAGCATTTGGAGAAGAGCGGGAGTGACTAGCGAGGAAGGTGACTCACCGTGGAAGACAGCGGGAGTCGGGTGACTTAAGCATATAATCTCCAGCGTGGGAGTCCTGGCCGTTGGAGAGAAGCTAAGTCCTGGTCTGGGATGAGAGCGTGACCGAAGCTACGATCGGGAGGCCTCCAGACCTGTGTGATTGAAAGAAGGTCAGCTGCAGAGAGAGCACCTCGCCTGCTGCAGGGCCCAAATGGGAGAAGCAGGTGAGACGCTAGTGTAAAAGAAGCACCAAGCTTGTAATTGTTTTAAAGGACTGCTTCCAGCGATGTTTTAACCTCGGCTTTTAAAGGATTGTTTTTTCTATTGTTTTAAACCTCCACATTTCTTTTACAGTATGGATTTATTTATGGAACTTTGGACACTTTATGTTTTGTTGATTGTTTTTAATAAAAGCACCTTTGCACATTTGTACCATCCCCTTGCTATTGTTGCCTCACTGTCTAGCTCATTGGTAACATTACAGACGGTGCTGGGTTCAAGGGCTCCCGAACAGCAGATGGAAGCATGGAGTCGAACCCGCATCGTCACAAGAGCCTCCCATAGTTCCTGGCAGTTCATTGAATGCACTAGGGAGTGGAGAGTTTTTGGGAGTTTTGGGTGCTATTGCTATTGTTTTCTGGATTTTTGGCCTTGTGCTTTGTTTTTCAACTTTGTCTTTAGATTTCGTTTTGGGACTGTAATTATTGGTTTTTTGAACCTCTGCTCTGTTTTTGACCAAGCTTCTTGATTCTGTATAGTATATTTTTGTTTGCTGTGTATTACCTTGCTGTAATGGGGTATTTGATGGTGTTATTCCCACTATTGGGCAACTTTGGAAAGTGTGTTTCTGTGACTCCCCAGATCAAAACACCAGCAAGGAGTTACCACAATTGTGGAATTCAATCATACAAAAAACAGCACATTCTTGACTCATGAGAGCATAAAACGTGATAGTGTTGAAAAAGGTAGTGTGTAGATGACAGATGAGAAACTAGTATTTCAGTCGGCAATGACAAAATGGTCAACATTTAAAAAACACATAAATATTTACTTTAAAAACTTAAGCCATTACACAAACATACCTGGGATGTGTTTTGTACTTTGGATAGTTTTAGATAAGCAAGCCGTTCTTTCCCAGGTTCTAAGTTTTGGTGTCCATCCAGAAATGATAAAACTTGTCATAGAAGACACGGGTTGACTAGCACCCTGGCCAGGATGGATGGTTCTTTACCTGGCCAGGAAGCCATGATAAAGGAAGGATATGGATGTGCAGGCATCCCAACCTTGTTGGTTAGTGGTACCTTTCCCGGCTGGGAGGCCTTTATGAGTAAAGGATAGAGAGTGACTGCCCACCGAGGTTTTGTGTTCCCCCAGTGCATCAGGTGGCAGTGTCCCTCTGGTATGGCTCCTGTTTGGACACCCGCAGGGCTGCATGAGAGTTGCATGAGAACCCGTTGGGGTTCTTGGTTTGCTGCTAGGAGTCAGCTACCCTGCAAGGAAGAATTTCCACCTGATCTGGAAGTCATTGCAGCAGAAATATTCCAGGGTATGTGTTGAAAAGCAGCCACTGTACCTCATCCAGCAGTCAGAGTCGGGAGGAGGAGGACAAGGAGATAGACGGAACTGTGAAAGATTTACCAGGCGATAAAAACCTGTCAAAGGTATTTTGTATAAATGAAAACAACTTTCCTTAACATCATGACTTTGTGGTTTGGTTGTGTCTTGGTGTTTGAGGTGTGGGCGCACCCTCTACAGGTTACAAACTGGAGTTTTTATTGGACTGTGTTTGTTTTCAAATTATTTTATCATCACTGTTATGTAATCCACTATTTTTTAGTGAGTACGCTAGTGGGTCTGACACTGAAGTAGTTCCAGCCTTTCACTATTCAGTGGCATTTTGCTTGGTGTCTTCTCTGTTCACCTTTCATAGTTATTATGGTTTAATTAAGGAAGTACACTCCACAGAAAAGAAATGTGAATAATAGGAAAATGACAAAAATGTTAAGCATTTAAATCTATGGAAAAATACAAATATTTCCTGATTTCTTTAAAATGCAAATCTAACTACTGTGTTTTCTAAATGCAGAATAAATGGATAGATAAAAGTGGCCAATTAGAGCTGGTTGGAACAAAAATCTGTAGCCATAGTGAACCTGCAGAAATTAAATCAAGGACCAATGTTTTAGGCTGCAGTAGCCATTTTACCAGAAGAAATATCCTTAAACTAAAATTAGGACCTAGTTATTACTTTCTAATCAGTCCCATTGGTATAGTATAGCATTTTAAGTGTTTCACTTGAAGCCACAGAAGTCTCTATATATGCTTCTGTGCCCCTGGCCTAGTCTCTTAACCTGATTTTCCTTCATCCATCTTTCCATTTAATTAACCCACTTTTGAGTAATTTTAGGGTCTTGGTATAGCTGCACAACAGGGTACACACCAGCAAGCAGTCTTATGTTGGTAAATAAGTGAATGCACTCTGATTTTGAAGGCTGATGAGATAAACATAAGAAACAACACATTTTGCCTCACAGAAACCCATTCTGTCTGCCCAGTGCCTACAATACCGTACTAATGCTTTATATATTCAGTTCTTTTACTCGTGACATCGAGCAGCCCACATATTCTAGCTTCTAGTCTGATGCCAAATTTCCCTTAGCTGTAATTTCTGAAAGTATCTTTTCTTATTGGTATCTGTAACTGAGGTGTATGGCTAGAACATATTGAAAAACAGTGGTCTCTGTCTAACATCTCATAGTATTATTACCAGGGTCCATTCCAGCCTGTGACAAGCTGAAACCTTGTGACTACCCTAAACACAGAGACCCCCTTTAAGGATATCCGTATATTTAACCAAAATCACTTCTGCACCATTTAAGTTAACGGAATCAAATTTACCCCAAAAAAACACCAAATAATTAACAAAACATAAACAAGGAAAAGGGTGCATAAACAACATAATAGACACAATTTCAGAAGCAAAAAAAATCCCCACAAGAGTAACTTACAGAATTAGAATAACTGTAAACAATGAAAGCTAAATTATTGCTTGACTTCTCAAGGATCATGGCCACAGGACTCTCTAATCCTGACACAAATGAAGAATCTACTAAAGTAGATTCAGCCAGAGAGGCAAGTTGAACTCATAACCCCAAATTTAATTTTGCTAAACATACATTACAAAGACCAGAAGCTTCACTTTTTGCATAGCAGAAGAAACCATCAAGAAAACAAACTTAGTGTTAAGAGAAGCAGCAAGGGCTGCTCAGGATTTCGAGGTCACAAGATGACAATCGCTAGTGGTATTGCTCTCCTACTGTACGTATATAATGAAGCAGCCCCACTAACTAGGTATTGGTTAAGGCCAGTGCTCTTTTAATTAATCTTTTTAATTCATAATAACTCAGTTGTCATCATGGATTAAACCAGTGGTTCTCAAACTGTGGGGTAACAAAAAAGGGGGCGCGACTGTTGCCATATGTGGCGTAATTTCGCTATTCGTAAGGAAATTTTAAACTTGTAGCGGTGTATCGGAAGCAAAAAATATAGGAATAAATTTTATTAGGGTTTCAAAAAAATGTTAGGGGGGCACGATTAAAACTATTATGAAAACTCGGGTTGCAAATACTTAAAGGTTGAGAAACGCTGGATTAAACTAAACCTTTTTTCTGAACAAATCAAACAAAAGACCAGAGAGAGGGAACCATGAGCAGAGCCCTGGCCAAACCATAATACCAATGCAATGTTAAGACATTTTTTAAGAGGGTGTGCAATGCCACAGTTAATATCATTATCATATCTTTCACTTACTTCAGGATTATGTTTGTAGGTGTGCATTAATGACAGATGATACAAAATCTGAGGTATTACACAATGAGCAAAATCTGTATAGAGTCGTTTTACAGAAGGTATTATTTATAAAAGAACTGTTTGAATAATATAAAAATGTGGTATATAGCGGGATGATTACAATTTAGAGTTGTGGGTCAAATTCATATTAGCCTTTTCAAAATTCACCCAGCATTAAGAGTTAACAAGTGAGAGATGCACACGGGTATGAGTATCTTTCAGGCATATATCTGAACTCATCTTCAGACTGCTACCCTAAAGGACTAGTATTTTTAATTTCTCATAAATCTCCATCCATTTATAGCTCTCTCGGGATCAATATAACATTAGTTATTGATTGCATGTCATTTAAGGGTGATCAGATGGAGTAATCTTGTAATGGAGTAATGTTGGCTGAAATCTTGGTGTTTTGTTTGAGTCATCACTTATCTTTGAGCTACACTTTAGGTCTCTTTCCAAAATTTCATTCTCTCATCTCTGTAACATTGCCCGCCTCCATCCATTTCTGTCCTTGTCTGATGCTCAAACTCTGGTTCATTGTTTCATTATGTCTCGTATTGATTACTGTAATTCCCTCTTCATTGGCCTCCCTGCAAAATCTATACAGAAGCTACAGTATATTCAGAACTCTGCAGCCAGAGTCCTCACCCTCACAAAGCGTTTTGCTCAAATCTCCCCTGTTCTCTCCCGGCTTCATTGGTTACCGGTGCCATCAAGGATTAAATTCAAGATTCTGCTTCTCACCTTCAAAGCTCTACAAAACCTTGCCCCCCTCTACATCACTCAGCTACTAGCTCCTTATACTTCTTGTCGCTCTCTCAGGTCCTCGAGCAGTAATCTCCACGCAGCAGACTCTCCACCTTGGGAGGCAGGTCCTTCAGTGCTATAGCCCCTCAGCTCTGGAACTCTCTTCCTCAGTCTCTCCGAGATTGCTCCTCTTTCTGCACTTTTAAATATCAACTGAAAACTTTCCTCTTCTACGAACTTTTGTCATCTGTGTAATTTTTTTTTACTCTGTATGTAAAGCGACCTTGGTTTTGTGAAAGGCGCTCAATAAATAACATTATTATTATTATTATTATTAATCTCACCACACACCATATGTTGGCTTTGGCATGTGATGTAAAGTGAGAGCAGATTAAATGTATTTTACGGAAGACTTTTATCAAACATGGCAGGCATTCATTAATATTGCTCTTAAATTGTGTAATTTCAGTTCTGTTGCCCAAACTTCATCATAGCAATTCTTTGCTGCTTTTTGAAGAATCTCACAAATTGATAATTTTGAATAATCATCTTCCTAATTTTTGCTTAATTTAGCTGTATCTTTGCAATATATAATTTGAGTGATTGTTCTAACATCATATTCACATGTTCAAATATGGTGGCACAGGGGTTGCATCCCGGGTCCTCCATGTATGGAGTTTGCATGTTGTCCCTGTGTGTGTGGGGGTTTTCTCACGCTGTCCAAGGACATGCTGGTAAGGTGAAATGGTGATACTAAATTTACCCTAGAGAGAAAGAGTGTGTGTGTGTGTGTGTGTGTGTGTGTGCGTGTGTGTGTGTGTGTGCGTGTATGTGTGCGTGTGTGTGTGTGTGTGTTTGGCCAGAGATGGACTGGTCCCCTGTCCAGGGTATGTACCTGCCTTGTGCCTTATGCTGGCTGGGATGGGCTCCAACAACCCAAGTCTGGATTAGAAAATGATATATGACATTATCAAATAAATACTTGTAAAAATGTTTTCAGTTAGCACATGGTTTACTTTATGAAGATCAAAGAATTTAGTAGTACAGGAAGACATTATAAAATTTGGAATTTGAGATGCTTAGTGTTCCAAGCACCAAATAAATTCTCACTAAATTTGATGCCCCCTCCAAAGACGTATTCCAACAATTATGTGGTTTAGTCAGTTTTACACAGAGGGACACCTAGAAATTAGACTTATCAGGTTGGAAATCAGCAAGGAAGGGATGTTGGCAGTTGAATAAAAAGTGCACAACCACCTACATGCATATGACAACAGTTTTTTGTTTATTTGTAACCTGACCTTTTTAGTATTCAGAGTGGTATTTAGAATTTGGCTGTATACCAGTTGATGTTCTGCATGGATTGAGAGTTTCATAATCTAAAGGCATTTGACCAAGGTTTCAGAATATCTTTGTATTTTTAACAGTGTCATTTAACAGTGTACCTTTGGTGGGTCAGTTTAATTTCTGTGCTCTGGTTATCAAGTGCCGGTTATTTCATGGGGAGCAGCACAGACAGTCAAGGGCACCATTCTGCACTAAGCACATAGCATATTGAGTGTTCTAGTTAGAATTTTGCTAAGTGATGCCATGTTCAGACTTTCCTAGTCTGTACCAAATATTTAGTGTTAATAAAAGAAAATAAAAATATATAATCTGCACAGTTTAAAATAATTTTCATTATTAAAACAAAGAAAATTTAATGTTGGAATAAACTGAAGAAAATGTTACTATTTTGATTGGAATATTAGCCATTTTTGGTTAGAAGTGTCGTACTCCCCTTTTTATAAGCACACAGTCATACTGCAAAAGCACCTATTGCAATTGCCACGTTTGTCTGTCCCTCTGCACTAAACAACTTGGATCCCAATTCACTCATTTTGATGAAATTTGCTACATTTATTCCCCTAGGAAATTTGTTGCAAAAGTTTGGTTTTCATTAAAGTATCACAGAGTCGGAGCACTGTACATATTTTTGAAATTTCAAAAACCCACATTGGAAAGCACTGGCAACTTTTAAAAACTCTACAGTTTTACAACTGATGAACTTTCAGATTGACTTTGTTATGGATTTAGTTTACTGTTTCAAATTTATCTTGAGAAAGGTTACTTTTATTCTTTACAGATTTTTATCTTTTATTTGTCTATTTTTGCTCTTGATGGCAAATGCCAGCAGAGTTGAGTGCACCACTGTGGCTTGTGATTTCATGAACCTTGGTCTCCGAAGCTCACTTCTCCTGCTCCTTGAAATCATAGCTATTAAATTACATGAAGATGGAAAAAGTAAAATAATGCAAGCACTTTAACTTGTGTAGAAATTAATTAAAGAGAGAACAAGCTCCGAGGCTTGTGCCTTGGTACATACATTGAACAAATATATGTTCAGTATTTCCATTACACTAAAAACAACTTCAGGGCTGCATTATCTATACAAATTTTTGAAATTTTATAATCTCCCAATTAAAAAGCATTGGCAAATTTTAAAACATATTCTGTGCAGCTTCAATTATGGATTAGTTTACTGCTTCAAATTTGACTTGACTGAAGCCACTTCAGCTTGTATGTTTGTATACAGTATTTACCATCCTTGATTCATTTAATGGCTGCTTCTGATGGAAAAATGGATTCCCCAGTACAAGTTAGTCAAACGCACAAACTTTTCCACCAGTACAGCAGCTGACTTCTCTTGCTGCTTGTGGTAAGTTAACTGTGAAAGAAAAAAAACAAAGCAAAACAAAAGACAAAGATAACTTATCTAGAAATTAATGTAAAAGGAAAGGAATTATGCGCCACCCTGAAAGCATAGAGATAATATATATTCAGTATTTACAGTACATTACTCTAAAAACAACTTCATGGCTTCATTATCTGCACATTATAATGATTCGGCATTTCTCTGACACTATGATTTATTGGAAACGCTCCAAAACTGCTCCCATTGTGGTCCAAAGCAGTCAAAATGTTACGTTGAGACGTAAACAGATTTTAACTCTTCTTTGGGTATGTCTTTTAAAATGTTATGTTTAACAAATTTGAACCACAACTACTTATATAGACCTTCCACACCCAGCAACTAACAACAGGCAGGGCTGGTGCCACCATTAAGACAAATCAGGCACAGGACTAGGGAAAATATCCCAGCCGTTGGGTTAGCTACTGAACAGTCGGTTGGCACACTGAAAGATTTTGCCTAAGGCGCAAAATAACCTAGCAGTGGCACTGACAACAGGACATCAATCAATACAAGTTTTACATCACTTCTACTAGAAGTTGCTCTCTGTGAAGCTAATGAGCCACCACAGGCCTACATGGGTGACATTTTTAACTACATGATATTGTAAAGTGCTGTTTATTTGTGCATGTTGTTGCTTTCTCTTATCAGTATTATTTTTAAATATGACTCATTGTTACAAAAAATATATAAAAAAATGAAAAGTGACATTGAAAGAAAAATTAAAAATATGTAAAATGCTCCAATTTTCAAATCAGTTAACTAACTCCACAAATGCACATGAATGTTATGCCATGTGTACATTTTCTAATATATTTAAAAAAAAGCTCAGCTTATTAAAAAAATCAATTTTGATTTTATTTTTGTCTTTTATGTAGGATTCTTATTTTCTGTTACTTGATGAACAAAACCACCGATATAATGAGTGAACACTTACTGTATATACTCATGTATAAGTTGGGTCTTGAAACCCAAAAAAATTTTTTTTTATATATATATTTTCTTGCCTCCTCCAATCTTGTCCCAGTTTCATCAGGCACATCGAAGTTTGTTGGAGCAGCACAGTTACCAATTTTTTTCGCTACTTCAACGATGTTTAATTTAAAACAAACTTCATATTTTCTTCTAATCAAACGCTTCATCGTAGATAAAGGATGCTCTTACAATAAAGGTGTATGAGGGAGTGAGATACAAAAAACCACAAAACAATGCAAACGTCACTTTGGAATAGTTCAGGTATTACTGTGTGGTCACGTAGGCACAATACATAGAAAAAAAAAAGGCTGTGTGTTCTGTGGTTGCTCTCTCAAGTGAGGGTTAGCATATCAAAATCTCTTGGACCAATAGCATCAGTTTTCCGCATTCGACTTATATGAACGACATTATAAAATGCCAGAAATTATATGTTAAAATCAACTGCTGGATTATCCACGGGAGAACTTATTCACGGGAGAACTTATCTGCGAGTATATATGGTATTTTATTTTTTAATTGTCAACAACATTTTAAAAGACAATGTCTAAAATTACTATTATTATTATTATTGTTATTACTATTGTCAGCCACCACATGAGAGAGAAAACTTAATTTATTTTGGAATTACTGTAATCTAATTTCCAACAAGTTTTCAGATGGCTAAAGAAACAAATTCTACTTTTATTTACATGTTTTTGCACAAATTCATTGAATGTGTTCCCACATTGGCATAAAGAAGAGTGGTCAGACTTCTAGATGGCTTTGTCTGGGAGTTTACTTCCACTAACTTCCCAACTCAAGACTCAAAGTGAGGAATGGCCTCCTGACTTCCCTCTAGCAGATATGATGTACCTGCATCCTGCATTTTCAGGGCCCTGGAGCATGAACTTTTATGCAGGCTCCTTTGCAACCAGCAATGAGGTCTGGGTAACCACTGTTATCTTCTTCAATAAGGGTGTTCCACAACAGATAACTGCAGCTGTTTTAAAAAAACGTAACCACTATATCTCAAATTTTGATTAAAATTGCTGTACTGGATTATCTCACATGTCAAAGTCACTAGTGTGAATAAAAATTTCCTATGCTTTTGAGTTATGAAAATTAAAGTCGCTTCTAGGGCCCATCTGGGATTAGGGGCCCTGAAGCTTAAGCTTAATAACTTTCATAGAAGATCTTCCCCTGCCTGCATCTCCAATTTGTTTTTTCATTCTTAGACTATGTAATGGCTCCTAGCAGACTAGGCAAGGTACACTGATTCATGAAATCCTAAATGGCCTCACTTATTGTATAGCATCCTCTGCTTTTTCACATTCAGGGGACCACTCTTGGTGACAGCATCATAATATACCTAATGGACCCTCTCTTTCCACACTGGTATAGAGAAGCACACTGAAACTACCAGATGAAGTTGTCTGGCAGTTTATATCAACTCACTTCTCAACTCAAAACTAGCTTCCCTTTAGCAGTCCCTGCTTATACATCCCTAAGGCCTATTAGGTCTTTCATTCTCAGACTGTGTAATGGCTCCTAGTAGACAAGGAGTGCCAACTTCATGAAAGTCTGTAAAATGCCTCTTTCTTTGTATGGCACCCTCTGCATTTTTACATGCAGGGGACCACTCACAGTGACAGTTTCATACTGTACCTAGTGAACCCTCTCTTCCGAAATTGTCAAAAAGAAGTGAACTCAAACTGCAAGATGAATTTTTCTGATTAAAATGTGTCCTAGTGGGACTGCATTCCCCTGTGCAGTGCCATCCTGATGGGATCTTTGTCCCTGTTAAATGCTTTCTAGTAAGAAGATTCTGTATGGCAAACATGTAAATATATGTAAATGTCATTCATTTTCTTTGTCTTTTTTACTCCACATGGCCAGTAACAGGTATAGGTCAGAGAGCCAGTTCCACGTAGTGCTCATCCACCCTCATTCACACTGAACCATTTGACAATTATCAAACATCTTTGGGATGTGGGAAGAAACCCAAAGAAAATCCTTATTCATGTGACAAGAACAAGCAAACTCTGCACAAACAATATTCAGGCCGGAATTTACCACTAGGCCCCATGTGTGCATACATAATAAAGCTCAAATCCAATGGAATAAAAAAAAAAAATCAGTCCCTAATAATAATTGTCCCCTCCCATGCCCAGTGAAGTGCAGCAGGAACTGCAGCTACAGGATGCGGGTGGCAGAAGTTCCATTGCGTCTCACAAGGCGACAAGAACAGAGAGAGCAAAAATGTGAGGACATCCTCAGCCTCAGGAATGTTATTATAAAAAAGGAATCCTAATTATTTTTTTAAGACAAGAAAGGAATCTTCCTTTTGGGTAAAACTGGCTTAAAAGAAGTATGTAATGAGTTTCACCACTGCTTTATCCTTTACATTGCACCAAGAAACTGTTTGTTTAATTAAAAAGAACTTTTATTTTTTTTTCCTCTTTCTCTCAGCTGCCTTTTCTTACCATTCATGGAGTTGATTTTAATGATGTTGGTCAGGCTTTAACCGGTTGTCTGTGTGGCGCTATGCAATAATGGATGGACCACAGCGAGCTTTGAATCTTGGCACACAATGAAGTCTTTGTTTGGTCGGGGGGCCCCCCATCAGCTAGCATTAGAGGAGCTAAATCACACTCACTCTCACCGTGGCTCGCACAAAATAGCCATGGCCCGCCCTGGGCTCATCTTAAGGGCCATTGGCCGGGCACAATGGCGACAATTAGCATATGCCTGTACGCACGCTGGCCTGTTAAGACGTGTGATTGAGACATGCTTGGCCTGAGGAATACAGGACCCTGACTGTGTTCTTTCTTCCTGCCCAAGGCTGTTTGGCATTAGCAGTTGGATGAGTAGTTTTCAATAGGTAGGCTGATGGTCACTGGCTGACCGCACTCTCCCCTCGGATATTGAGCCAATGAGTAGCTGCCAAAGCCCTGAGAAAGGGTGGCTGTACAGTATCTTTAACTTTAAAGTTGCGCTCACATTATTCTCTGTTTTTGTAAAATGCTTTGCTTTACCGCTCACCCCCTTAGTCCCCAAAGTTGCCTTTTTTCTTAAAAAAGGGTTTTCACCAGAGGTGAAGCACCTCATCTCTCCTAATCCTGGATTGCTATGCCAAGCCAGGAGCAGCTTGCTTTTCATAATGTTGTTTTCCCTGTGAAATGCTTAGTTATACAAAGAAACAGAAAGAAGACATAAAAAAGCATGTTTACTACACAGAGAAGTCTGGAGATACTGGAGGGTATAAATTTTAAAAAATGCATTATCGATACTCACCAAGCTCCGCTCATATGTCATTTTTAGATGAACCATTCCTGGTCTTTTTGTGATTAGCTGTTGGTTGGAGTGTCCGATTATTGCACGTAAACAGGATGTTTCAGTTTATAAAGTTACTTTAAACCACATCCTACTCAAAATGTTAGCTATAAAACTATCCCTTAGGGTCCCAAGGGTTATTTAAAGAAAAACAAAAAATTTTTTAAATCATTTATTTAAAACAAATTGGTGTTTAATTGCATTTCAAGTTTTAAAATATGCAGGACTCTCATAGTTTTAAAGAAGTTTCTTCCTGCTCAATTCTTGTAGCAAACCCTATTGTAAGACACTTAGCCGAAATTGATAGGGTTCATTACATAATGTTTACCTTTAGATTAATTTTATCTGAGCTTTATTTATGTTTTGTTTTTTTTTTGTTTGAGTTACCAAGGAAAATTTTGGGTTAGTTAGTTTCATTATAGCTTTGATTCTGAACATGTTTGTTTTATTTAACGTCTTGTTTAGCAAAGAACCATTTCCTAGATACACTGCTGGCTGGTAGGGGCGTGTCTTGGGTGGCCATGTTGCCTGACATCACACCTGCAACGCTTTATAAGGCAAAGCTTTGGTAAAGTTAACACCTGAGACTACAGATAACTTAGTGAAAGAAAACATCCTGGCATGGTATTTGGAATGTTGCATTCCACCTTTTAACTTTGAGTTTGAATTACCTCTGGCATTGATGTCTGGTTTAATTTTGACCTTTGGTCTCAAACCTTCTTCGTTATCTACTAGGATTTTTATTCATTCCTTTCCTGATGTTTTACTTTGCCTGGCCCACTTTGGTTCAGCATAACATTAGAAAGTCAGATTGGAAAACATGTGCAATATGTTTACCACCTGATGTTTATCCATGTTATTTATCTGTGGCCATAATTCAGAGAATCCAGTTGAAGTATTTGCCTTCAAGGCTGAGAATTAATTCAAGTGATTAGTAAGCCTTCCAGACACAAGGTTTTGTCCTTATTACTTACACCACTGCCTTTTTCATGTCTCTTTCTAGGCTCTTTGTGATTTAATCATAAACAGTATGCAATTCTGCTGTGTGCAGGTAGATGCTACTGTGTAAATTTCTACATCGCTGATTTTATTTTACAGTATATGCATTGACTTCTTGTCTTATAGGTCTGGTGTTTCAGGAGAATGCACTAGACTAAAACCTGCATATCCCCAGAAATAATATAAGACAAATTGACCTGTATTTCAAAAAGGCTGCAAGAAATTCTTTGGATTTTTCGAGTGGAGGACACTTCTCGGGTAATGCCATTTTAAAGTCTGAAAGCTATTTGATCACTCCAAATACGCACATGATGGCCATCTCTGCTTGTGCTGTATATACTACAGCTCACAAAAATGCTCACACAAGGACAAAGACATTCAGAAGCAAAGAGGCATACTGTCCATTCACGTCAGTTTTAGGTATTTAAGGAAGCAGGCAGATATCCTTTATTTATTAATTTGGTTTCCATAAAAGTGTGCGTGTGTATGTGTGTGCGCATACAGTTTAAACAAGGCAAGTTTTCTTTTGTGTTTATTAGCTGTCAGCTGGATTTATCCCCAAACCTAAACTAACAAGTGTTGACTGGGATGATTAAGAATTTGATGAAAATTATTATTATTATTACTACTACTATTACTTCTGAACATTGCTGTTATTACATCTATTAATGTTTTTACTTTTTAGCACTTTACACTGTACACTTGACTCTTATGGAATAGGAATACCACCAATCAACAGAAGTATCTTGTGTCTTGCATTTTTTTATCTCTATGCAGAAGCAAAAGAAAAAAAAATTAAAAAATAGGGATATACACAAATATATAAAAAGTATTTTAGGGAATATATATATATATATATATATATATATATATATATATATATATTGTTGGAATGACAAACACAATGCATTAATTACTAAACATGTTTATGATGTACCATTTTGGAATGACAGAGACATAACCACTGAATGGATACACAGACAGACAGACAGACAGACACTCAGACATTTATCATTTTATTAAGGTGGATATACATGCATATATATTGTAAAATAAACACAACAAGCACAGATAAAGGTTTGGGGTAGCCACCCCGTATATTTGAACATCAGGATGAAAATAATGGCCTTCACAGACCAAGTTCAAAACAGAACTGAGTATAATAATGGAAGTTTATATGATGAGTGGCCAGGAAGGGGCATGTCCAGGAACCAGAAGTAATTCAAAAAGGGAGAAGTCCGTAGAGGCTTGTGGAACTTCCTGATAGGCAAATAATATGAGTGGAAGTAACTGATCCCAATTTCTCCCATCTTCACTGACAACCTTGCATAGCATTTGTGTGAGGGTCTGATTGAACCACTCCACTAGACCATCAGTTTGACGATACTATACTGAGGTCTTTAACTGTTTGATCTAGAGTAATCTGGCAACTTCCCTGAACATCTCGAGGTAAAAGGCATCCCCTGGTCTGTTAAGATTTCTTTGAGGATGCCGATTCGTGCATAGTCCCCTACCAAATCCTGTGAGATGGTTTTTGAAGTGACGTAGCTTTTGGATAATGGGTAGCATAATCTTCAAGAACTAAAATGTGTTTATAACCTCTAACTGAAGGTTCAAGGGGTCCCACGATATCAACTCCTATGCACTCAAAGGGAATATCATTCAGGAGAATGGGGATTAGAGGAGTGCGGCCCTTTCTAGGAATCTGCTGCAATTGGCATTCTGTGCAGGAGGTACAAAAGCGATGGACCTCCTCATTAATCCCCAGCCAATAGATTCAGAGCTTGATTATCTCAAGTGTTTTATCGGCTCCCAAGCAAACGCCTAGGAGGTGAGTGTGTGCTAACCTGCCTCAGGTATGACTACCCAATAAAATAGGACATTATTGAGCCCAAAGTGCAGCCCCTGTGACATGGGATGATGCATGTGTTGGCCATTTACCAGAATTAATGCATTTTTGCAAACTTAAGGAAATCATGATTACCCTGTTCTCTTTTAAAAGAGGTCAGTGTTTGCCTAAATTGAAAGTGCAATAAAGAAATAGGATCTGGAGCAAACTCAATGGGCGTGGCTTGCGATGCTGACAGCCCAGCTTTGGCCGAATGAGTGTCATCCTGGGGCCCCAGATTGTCTACCACCCTAGGGGGCCACATGACCCCTCATAGTGTCCAGCCATGAACACAGCATGGATGTGCTGTGCTGTGCACAGCACAATTTAGGATGGATTTTGTTTGTCCATAACCAGGCTCAAAGCATTTTCAGAAGTGGAATGTGCTATACCACTTTTAGACTGAACAGTCTCACCCCAGTATGACAGAGTATGGAGGATTTCTAAGGACAGTGACTTGGACAAACTGTATGGTTCCTCCATAATTAATGACACATTAGGCCGACCTGTACCATTGAGTTTCACTGTGAATACAGGTCAGACTTCCCAGCGAGCCACTGTTGCGACAGCACAAAATGGCGAGTGGCAATAGAAATGTTGCTATCAGAATCAATTAATGCAGTAACCTGATGCCCATTTAATAATACCAGTCCCATACAGGTAAAAGACTATACTGTAGCAACTGCACAGTACCTTCCTCCTTTCGCCCAGCAGCAGTTCATTGGCTTGTTGAGGTGAGGGTAGTTGGAGATTGTATGCCTAGCACTTGAAACAACACTCCTTCAGCTTCACTACTGACTATGTGTCGCAATGAAGGGGCTCACGGTGGGCCACGCATCCTTTACTGGCCTGGCAAGTGGATTATTTCTTATTCCCCGATGTCACGCAAGTATGTCGATTAAGGCCTCCGTGTTTTTAAATTCTTGCCACGGAACCAGCTGGGCGAGGAATTTGGGAAGTACGTTCACCAAGATGTCACAGGCCACTTGTTCCACAACTTGTTCCACTCTCTACAGAGCCTTCCCTGCTGGTCCAGGGAGATACTATACCTTTTCAGCCCCTCGGCTTTCAGTATGTCATAATTGGATGTGGCCTGTTCGTTGAGGTTGTTGTAAGTCCACTGCGCCTTGCCCTTCAAAAATGGTCACAGTATGTTGGCCCACTCCACTCACTCCTAATGGTGTCAGCTGGCAGTATGCTCAAAGATAAAAAAATATGATTCAATATCATTATTATCTTGAAGTAGCATTAATAACTGTGATGGAGCCCGCGATTGGTCCTGTCAAAGATCAACACATGCTTGTTTACGTAATTTCACTCTCTGTCAGCCACTCTCATTTTAGTTGTTTACACAGATCGTTGTGAAATGTATGCATTTCAAATAACAATATATTATTTTCCTACACAATTCCAGACACCTCACTACCAGATAAACAGCTGTGAGAATTATGTGTCTGACTTCAGCTGCCTCGGTGGGGGATGGGTGAGCAGGCTGCCTGCCTGCGGCTGATTGATACATCTGCAAAACAAAGGCGATATCGGTGTGCAATTAATGCAGTGATGTTGAGGTGTGAGTAAAATTAAAGTAGTGCAGCATTACAAATATTTTCGCAGGCTTCAGTGATTCTAGTGTTAAGGAACCCCATGCTAGACACAGCAAAACATATCCGAGCCTCCTCCATATTTAACAGTTTGTATGGTGGTCTTTTCTTTCAAAGCTTCATTCTTTCATCTGTGGACATAGAACTGATGTGACTTGCCAAAATGCTTCAGTTTTGTCTCATCTGTCCAAAAGACATTCTCCCAGAAGCACTGTGGCTTATTCGTACTCATTTTAGCAAATTCCAGTCTGGCTTTTTTATGTTTCTCTTTCAGCAGTGGAGTCCTCCTGAGTCTTCTTCCATTGAGCCCACTGTTACTCAAAAAGCAACAGATAGTGTGATAAGACACCGATGGACCTTGACCTTGGAGTTCAGCTTGTATGTCGTTGGAAGTTGTCCTTGGCTTTTTGTCTAAAATTCTCAGTATAGTTCTGCACATTCTGGGGTCGATTTTCCTCTTGCAGCCACGTCTGGGGAGGTTGGTTACTGAACTATAGACCTTAAACGTATGGATAATATTTGCAATGTTTGTCAAAGAAACATTGATCTTCTTGCCTTTGCCTTTAATTTCCTTTCTGATCTCCTCAGACAACTCTCTCCTTTGCTTTCTCTGTCCATGTTTAGTGTGAGACACACAATGATACCAAACAGCAGAGAGACTGCTTTTCTCCATTTAAATAGGCTGAATGTCTGATTGCACAATTGGAGACATGAGTGATAATCAAATAATTAAAGATAAGATAATTAAAGAAAACAGCTAGTTTGAAAAATCACACTAATCAAGTTATTTATGATCTTTTCTAGGAGTACCAACAAATGAGTACAGTCCATTAGGGAATATCTTTGTAGAATAAGCAATACTTTATCTCTTTTCCCACTTGCTTTGCTTTATTTTTATTTTTTATACCAGCTGAATCAACATCCACCTTCTCTGGCACCTTACGCACAGCAACCTTACAACCACCTGTCCATGATGAGGAGGAGGACACAACACCCCCTAACACAAGCAGCAGAACTATCACCAAAAGTTTTTCATTGCAGTTTTAGCATATTAGAAGACCTTATACAATACCCAGGAAATAGAGGCAAAATAGACCAGTACTTGTCAAATTAATAGCTTTCTCTCAAAATTAAAAAAAAAGCACAATAAGAACTATGAAATTATCATGAAAAATGGGGAAAAGATAAAGCGATCCTTGCTTGAGTTTCAATTGAACAAATACCATAAAGTAAAACAATCCAGTAAGCACAGGCAGATTTCAAACATGGTGACATAAAGGCAATGCATACTGATTGGAAAAAAAGGGCCTAGGGGATTTTCTTCCAGGGCTCTAACAATCTTTAAAATCCCTTGTGTTTTTACTGCTCAAATACTTATTGCTTAAGAATGCTTAACATCTTGCCCACTTCTGTAATAAAATTGAAAGAATTCCACCTATTATTCAAAATGTTTATTAACTACAGTTAAAGTTCAACATTTAATGTTTTAGTGAAATTCTGCACCAATGCAATACAAATACCGGTAGTATTTTTGTCAAAATATCATTGATAATCATATGGCTGCCTGTGTTTTTATGTCTCAAAAATGTCTCATCCTTGTTTGAGGCATCCACTTGAGCCATTTTCCGAAGAATTAAATCTTGATCATTGCATGGTGGAAGAAAAACAGTGTTCCAAGAAAAACACCTGCTGCCTACTGTCAAATTTGGTGGAGGTTCCATCATGCTGTGGGGCTGTGTGGCTAGTTCATGGACTGAGGCCCTTGTTAAAGTCGAGGGTCAGATGAATTCAACCCAATATCAACAAATTCTTCAGGATAATGTTCAAGCATCAGTCACAAAGTTGAAGTTACGCAGGGGTTGGATAATCCAACAAGACAATGACCCAAAACACATTTCGAAATCTACAAAGGCATTCATGCAGAGGGATAAGTACAATGTTCTGGAATGGCTGTCACAGTCCCCTGACTTGAATATCATCGAAAATCTATGGGATGATTTGAAGCAGGCTGTCCATGCTTGACAGCCATCAAATTTAACTGAACTGTAGAGATTTTGTATGGAAGAATGGTCAAAGATACCTCCATCCAGAATCCAGACACTCGTCAAAAGCTAAAGGAGGCATCTAGAGGCTGTTATATTTGCAAAAGGAGGCTCAACTAAGTATTGATGGAATATCTCTGCTGGGGTGCCCAAATTTATGCACCTGTCTTAATTTTGTTATGATGCATATTGCATATGTTCTGTTAATCCAATCAACATAATGTCACTGCTGAAATACTACTGTTTCCATAAGGCATGTCATATATTAAAAGGAAGTTGCTGCTTTGAAAGCTCAGCCAATGATAAACAAAAATCCAAAGAATTAAGAGGGGTTCCCAAACTTTTTCATATGACTGTAAGCATAAATCACACTAACATACCAATTATTAATTATTTGTTGTTTTTACTGTGCATTACTGGTTGATGCAGCGAGTACCACATATGAGTATGAGCTCTGCTTCTGGACCTTTTGATGACGTCACGTCCGGGTCCAAACCTATGGAAGAGGACCCTTCCGCTTCCACCCTAAATGACCTCACTTTCCTTGCTGGCCTTTAAAACCGCCATATTTATCCTAACTCATCAGTTCTGTTTTGGACTCTGTACTGAGCACATCAGTGTGAACAATTTATTCTTTTGCAGGCAAGAAATATTATACAGGTGGCTGCCCCAAACCTTTTTATGACCCTTGTGTCTGTTTTTGTGACACTCTATATGATCCATCTGCTATCCCACAGACACAAAGGTGGTCTCATTCATCAAGTGACATTTGCATACTTTCAATTGTGTCTGCATTTTGCCCGAAGCCATCTGCATTATTCCTTCAAAATGAGCTACAGTATACGTACTATACATGAGAGCATAAGAGAATCTACAAAATGGGTGAAATCCTTCAGCCCAGTAAGTTGGTTTAGGTAATTAATATATAAGTTGTTAATAGCTTTTCTTCTACTGGTAGTTTCTTCCATGTTCAAATAACTTCTTGCGTGAAAAATGGCTTCCTGGCTTCTGTTCTGGGTCTACTTCCACTTAATTTCTGCCATGTCCTTGATTATGTGGTACACTGTTTAGTGAAGAACATTCAAATGATCTTACTAATATCTTCAAGAATTTTGAAGATTTGGACCATGTGTGCTTCAGCCTGATGCACTCTGTTTCATTCATAATCACAGAGTGACAGCAATGGTAAAATACCTTCATTACTCCTGCTCATGTCAGCACTTGAGGTTCAGCAGAACCCATATGTTAAACTGGCTACTGATGCTTATTTAGTCAGTTATTTTCTAAGTCAGAACAGGGTCACGTTGGGTGCTGGAGCCTATCCCAGCTAACACAGTGCACAAGGCAGGAACAAACCCTGGACAGGGTGCCAGTCCATTGGAGGGCAAACACACACACACACATCCCAACCACACACACTAGGACAAATTTAGTATTGCTAATCCGCCTAACTGGCATGTTTCAGCACTCTGAAATTAAAGTTATTTCCACTTATTTTTCTCTTGGGTTAATTATCCTTTGCTGGTATTTCCAGTTCAGTCCACTCTTTACTTTTGAAGGCTACAGTCCATGTAATGATCTGGTTTTCCTTTGTTAAATTGTTTTTTTTTCTTAGCTTTTTATTGATGTTCTGCATGTTTGCACCCTTTAGTGGTCCATATCCAAACTCTAAAAATACATACCTCAGCTGTATACTGTTCTTCGTCGCCATTTACTCTCCAGTGTGTAGCCAATGAGAAATAAAAAAGATTGCTACCATGGAAGTGAAGAATCTGGGCAGGTTTGTTGAGGCCAGCAGACTGTGACCTGACAGTACCCCCTCCACCAGACTACTCAGTATATTTAGGTGTTGTTTGTAGAGGCAGGAATAGAAGTGTACAACACATTTGTGCATTAGAAGCAGTTGGTGGAGCACAAATGAGTAACAGATGCAAATACGTTTATAAAGAAATTTAAAGACGTATCCACAAAAATGTACTCAAAATTGATGACATGCAAGTTGGGGGGCCACAAACTCCTGGAATCGATCAATAGCACAGAAGAACACTCTTAAAAATGCTGGTTCTTTAATGGTACTTTATGTTCTTTACTGGTTTGTACAGTTCCACATAAGTTCATTGCTTGATAAAGCACCATTTAATTCTCAGAAGTGTTATTTTCTCATGAAGCTGATACTTTGTGTTTTGTGAAACTTCCTAATATGTAGAAGCAAATCTGAAATATTTAATATGTGGTAGGCTACATAGCAGGACACTAAAAAATTTAGGAAAACCTGGATTTAGCCTGTGTTACATATGCATACAGAAAAAAAGTATTTTTAAAAGCTTGAGCTATTGGTGTTTCATAAATCTGTTACCATCTGTTCATGGTTATTTACTGTATGCATCCTGTTACAGATCTAAATAAATAGACTTTTTTCAGGAACCTCCACGTGGATGGCTCTTTTTGAAACCAAAATGGTTCCCCTATGGCATTTCTCTGAAGAACCACTCTGGCATCTTTATTTTTAAGAGTGATAGGGTATAGTTATTGAATATGCCGTTAGGCATCATGTACCTACACGTGTGATTAATCAGTCCACCAAGTGGCATTGCGCTGAGTTGTATTTCTGCTGCTTATTCTACAATCGTGCAGATTACATCAGCAATTTCTTTTTCTCCAAGCCACCATGACAGATTTTCAAGTGACAATGATGATTGCGTTTTTTCGACATTGACGGACTTGTTCATAAAGAGTTTGTTCCCAATGAACAAACTTTGAATCAGTGACATTACACTGAAGTTTTGAGATGTCTAGGGAAAGCATCAGGAAAAGAATGTCCAAGGAAGTGGCACATGTAAAACTTCATTTTATACCATGACAGCTCACCTGCACACACTGAATTGTTAGTGAAACTGTTTTTGACTCAAAGAAATATTGTTATTGCTATATCTTATTCACAATTGAGATTGAAGGGAAGAAGATTTGCTATCATGTGTGAAACACAGGAAAAATGAGGATGCTGTAGACTTGATAATCAAACATAAGTATAGGAAATGTTAATAGGAATGAGAGGAGCACTGGGACAAGTCTATTGCATCTCAAAGAGAGTATTTTGAAGGTCACTTAAAGGGAATTTCTGAAAATTTTGAAATAAAGTTTTTTTTTGTATGTTTACCTCATCAACATGACTTTGAAATTGTCTTTTGCTTTCATATACAATCAGAGCAGAGGTAAGGTAGTGATTTCAGGTAAGGAATACAAATGGCTTGAGGTAAAGTACATATGCTGACTAATCATGGCACCAAAGAGTGGCATGGTGTTGCATGTTGATTAGCACATGCAGGTAAGAATTTCACTGTACTCTGTACACATGACAATAATGACCTGATAAACCTATAAACTTTCTTAAAGTCATAACTGTGCAACTAAAATGTCTGTAGGCAGTTAATTCAGCTAATGAGTCATAGAGTACAAGCTACCAGTATTAGACTAGTAATTCTGATGCGTGAAAAATACCATTAATTGCTTCCTGAACAAGAACAACTTTTCTTTAGCTTAGCATGCCCTAAGGCGAAAGAGGAACTGCAAGTGTTATGGAAGACCTGAGTTCAAGATGAGGTTGGCGTCACAGCTCAGTGCACCTTCCAGGAACTTGACTGACAGAAAATGACTCCTAAATACACCCACGGAGTGTGTTACACTTGAGTGGTGTTGCCACATTATAGTGCTTTTCTAGCGGGCAACTTCAGTTTGCCATATGGATTTTAAATTGTGTCCCAGGGTAATAATGTGTTTCTTTCAAGGATTCCAAGTTTCTTCCACAGTCCAAAGACAGGTTTATTGGTGACTCTACTTTGGCCCAATGTGACCTGCGATGATGGGCTGGCATCTTTCCTGGGAATACTTTTGGACTTTATTCATTTCTCCAACTTCTTGTAACTCTTTCAGGTAAAAGAAAATTAGATGGATAGATGGATGAATGGATATGCAGAATAATGCAATTCAAACTAATGTTATTTATTAACCCCCAAGTGGAAATAAAGTTGTTTCTACTTTGTCACAGTTCTTGTTTTATTTTATCAGGCATCATAGATTGTCTTCTACTTTCTCATAAATCACATAATAGACTTTGCAAACTTTTCTCTAATGGATCCATCTTCTGGTAGAGTTGTATTTTTGATTCCAGGGCACTCTTTACTTGTGCAATCTTTACAGGTCATAAACAATTTTTAGTCAACAGAATGCTTCTAAATAAATGGTCCACTCACTTTGGAGATGTCCTTCTGAGTCCTCCTCATCCTTTTGAGTCCCCTTATTGGTCCATTGCAGTCAGATCTCACTCTTTCATTCTTGTCACTAACTTCACTTTTCTCCTCATGTCTTTCTTTTCCTGGATCTTTGGTTCTTCCCTCTCTCACCATTATTCAGCAGAAGTTATTTTTCTAGGCATCATCGCTACAAAACTGGACTCTGAGAATGCCTAACTCCCTTCAAAAATGGGAAATAATCCCATTGCAGCTTAACTCTCCACAAATGTTCAGCCCTTAAAATCAATAGGTCTTCGAGTGCCAGCATTAAGAAATGGTAATCTGTGGTTGAGATGGTATATATAGTAGCTGGATATCCTAAAACTAGTGACTGAGAAAATGCATTTTCTTTAAGCCTGTCTTTTTGTACTTTCTGTATAAAGCCACTCTGTTCAGCACCACTCCTCTCTGATCTCTTTGTTAAATGATGGCAGTAGCTGTTCACCTCTTTCTGAAACGCTTAGCACTTGCAGGTTAAGGAGAGAGTAATGTTTTCTTACTTCATTTCTTTTAACTCCTTTAAGTTATCTGCTTATATTGGCTTTTGTTTTATTTCAACCCATCTCCCCAAAAAATATACGTAGATCACAAAAAAGAGTGTGATGGAAAACAGCAACAAATTAACTTGTTTAGCAGTGGTACTTAACTTGTCTGGATAAATTAAGTGGTATGTAGAGTAAAGCACTTTGGAATTGGATCTGCTACTGATTTACTGATTTGTCAAAAGTGAAACTAAAATTTGTTTCGCAGGTGATTTCACAATTGCAAAATGTGAAACTCACTAAGGAGTTTTTTGGGGTTTATATTTCTTACAGTCCAACTGAACTGACCCTCACTCTGCATTTCTGAACATACTAAGACATTCTTATTATCAGTTAATGTCTGTATTAATAGAAATTTTCACTCAGTCTTTGGGTCAATGCAAATACCCTGCCTGTTTCAATGAATGCATACTCATGTGCATAAGAAGCAAAATATTTCCTATATTATTACAGACCAGTGACACTGACCTTTGTAATAATGAAAATATTTGAACATCCAGTTCTTCTGCATCTCAAATTTGTCCCAGAGTATCTCCATGACCCATTATGGTTTATTTACCGTGTCTACAGCTCAGTTGAGGATGCAGTAAACATTTCTCTTCTCTATACTTTGCAGCATTTTGACATCTCATCTGCTTATGCTAGAATCTTATTTGTGGATTTTATTTAACACAATCATACCAGAGCTTCTCCATAGCAAACCTCTCAGTATGAATGTGCACTATGCCACATGTCTCTGGATCTCTGACTTTAAAAAGAATAGACATCAGACAGTGAAGACGGGTTAATATGAGTTATGGCTTTGTCCCTCAGAGCTGTGTTCTGTCTCCTGTCCTTTTTCTTTCTACACCAAATGACTGCACCGCTAGTGACCCGTCTGTTAAACAGGTGAAGTTTACTGATGGCACCATCGTGATTGGCCTGGTCACAGATAGGGATGAGGCGCCATATTAGAGGGAGGTAGATCCGCTGGCCAGTTGATGCATCCTCCATAAACTGAACTTAAATTCCCTGAAAACAGTAAAAATGATTGTGGATTTTAGGAGACACTTTTCACCTCCTATCCCTAACACTAAATGTTTTCATTGTCAACAGGGTGGAATTATTTAAATTTCTTGGCACAACAATCACTCACAGTCTGAACTGTCTCCACAGCACAACTGAAAAGTGTACCTTTTGTAATCAGTGCTGATGCAGTTTTATATGGCTGGTACTGAAAGCATCTTTACTTTCTCCATAACAGTCTGCTCATTTGAAACAAAACCTGCAGCATGTTATTCAGACAGCAAAAAAGTTTGCAGGCCTGAAACCAAACTTCACTGAGGTCCTATATACATCACGTGTCAGGAAAAGTGGAGGAAAAATAATCAGACTACCTTCACCGGGGTTATTACTATCATGGAAACATTACCAGTCACCTAAAGGCAAGACTAAAAGTGTCTTTCCTGCTGCAGTTACTATGATTCAACACAATCTCTGATTCATCTCTGTCTTTTTCTGAACTTCTGCATCCAATACATTGTATATGTTTATTTTGTGTTTATTTAATAAGGATGTATCAGAACTTACTTGATATATTACTGGGTGAGAATGCAATTCTGCTTTACTATATTGTTTTATACTAGGGGGCTTTGCCCCCTGCTCACTTCGCTCGCTACTTGCTATCCTCTTTGCGGTTCTGTCGCTCACGTATGGGGATGCGGTTGTAAAATTTAAAAAGATTTTTATTTTCATGGGAATTGCTACATATGCATAAAAATACTATTTTACATTACAGCGAATAGTTAACTACTGTATATTAAAAAAGAGTAAAACGTAATAATTTGAAAGTAAATTATGTTTCATGTTGCATTAGAGTTATTCTTTGTGTAATACGATTTCGCTTTGTTTGGCTTTGAAATTAACACGCAAATACTTTTAAAACTTACCTTTTTACTGTAAAACTTCAGTAAAAACTATTTTTTGAATTAAATTTTAATATCGCATTGAATTTTGATTCTGTGTTTGGACTTTCATCACGACAACACAACATATAACTGCCCGTGATTGAATTTTGTTTCTTTCTCTCTATTAGATAAAATAACTTTTTCAAAGGGCAGTGCAGTAGTAGCACTGCTGCCTCGCAGTAAGGAGACCTGGGTTCGCTTCCCGGGTCCTCCCTGCATGGAGTTTGCATGTTCTCCCCATGTCTGCGTGGTTTTCCTCCAAGTGTTCCGGTTTCCTCCCACAGTCCAAAGACATGCAGGTTAGGTGCATTGACGATCCTAAATTGTCCTTGGTGTGTGTGTGTGTGTGTGTGTGTGTGTGTGTGTGCACCCTGTGCTGGCTGGGATTGGCTCCAGCAGACCCCTGTGTTAGGATATAGCGGGTTGGACAATGACGGACTGACTTTTTTGAATGTTTGGCTCTGAGTTTTGTTAATTGTCTTTGCAAAAGCTATTCTAACGGGAAACTGTTAACGTTTTAATACGAATGGCATATCATGATCTCCTTTGTTGTGTAATGTTATCCACGGATGATGTGCTACATTACCTTTCTTGGATACATCCTTCTTTCTACAGTAATTCCGGTGGAAGACTGGATGGTGTTAACAGTTGTAGTTATTCTTTGGGATATTATAAGTTGATGTTTTCATCTTCCACACAATCACCACCAACTGTTTCAGAATAGTCTATTGATATTCATCTAAGCAATTTGCAGTGTAACCGAACATCATTTTTATCATTAATTTTTTTGACTTCCTCATTTCTCAGTGCTAGGATTGCCTGTGTACTCATTTTTTTCTGTTGATAGCCCTTCATGATGAAATTCTTCAATAAGATTTGGACATAATACGTCTTCTTTAATTGAGAACTTAAAGTGAGGAAAACATTAAAATTTATAAGAGCTGAGAGAGCAGAAACTGTGTCTGTCAAAAGCATTCACACAAATGAGAGGTAAGATTACCACGTGTGTGGCTGAAAATGGTTGAGAGGAGGGCGTGATTTGAAAAAATCTTCAAAAAGTCTTATTGTGTCACATGATTTTTTTCTACAGTATAATAGTGAGATATTTGTATTTTGTGCATATTTTTCACTACTACTATATACAATGTTGTGATGGTGTTATGTATTGTATATTGTGCTATTTAATTGCATTAACCTTGTTATGTGCATGGATGTAACACCAAAAATTCCTAGTAACTATGTTACCTGACAATAAAGTTCAATTTCCTAAGTTTCTTTTTTTTTTTTTTGTGGAAAGCAAGGAATATTTCGCTCTAAAAACACGTTCACACTTCTGTGTTTATCTGTGTTCTTTTCTGCAGATACCTAATGCTTATAATCATTTGTACACCCATCAGGCTGATTCTCTTAAAGCCTCCATAGAAAAGTGCTGCATGTTTTTTCTTTTTCTTTTTTTATGTGATATAATGCATATTTTCTAAATAAAAGCCCTCTAAATGCACAATCATGTACATTACTATGTTTTGTCCACCAGAAAACTGCTGCTGCTAACCTTCCATGCCTCAGCCTAACCTTACCCACCAACAATCCTACTTGTGATATGCACACTTCCAGTGTGTTCTTTTTTCCTTCAAAACAGGGACTAAACGCTTTTTTTCTTGTGTGATTGGTAGAACTTCTGCTAGAACCAATAAGCTTTTTTTTTGCAAATCAAAACAGAGTTTCACTCAGTTTTGTTGTTTCATAGAAATTGTTTCACTCATCACTGGAGACTACCATGAAAAGTCTCTTGGTTCATTAAATTTTTTCTGCCACTTGGTCCAGTACAGGGTCATGAGAGACCCTATCCTAACAGCATATGGGGCCAATCGAGGTGCCATTCTAGTGCAGGACACTAATGCACCGCAACACACACACACACACACACAGTGTGTTTAGTAAACAGACATCCTTTGTTCAGTTTTGTAATGCGAAATGACCCTCTCTACTTGTATTGAATACACCCGAGTTACAGTTGTCAGTTACAACATGCATACCTTTGGGATGTAAACCAGATCATTCTAAAAAAAAAACAACACAATCACACATTAGCAGAATCTGTTAGCTTTACAGTAGTTGGGCTGAGACAGAACACTGAACCTACACAGGCTGAAGAGCTGATCAATGTACCACTGTCACCAATTAACTAAAATAATTACTGTATATATTTTATTTGTTGTAAAAATGTAGAAGAGTTGTAAATTCTTTAAAAACTCTTTACCCTTGAGCACTCAGTACCTTCATCTGCTTGCAAACAGATTGACCATTTACTGCAGAGTTAAAGCTTTTTAAAAAGTGGCCTGCTTTTTAAAGGAGTTAAAACTGCTTCAGATGGCAGGATGAGCTGTTCACCACTGGAGCAGTTACCACACTGTTACATGCAGCCCCTCTTTAGAGGGGTCCTCTTTCAATTATGAATTTTGACCTTTGGGGATCCAAGGCAGGTTTTAAAACCTGCAGTCATTCACCAGTAGTTACTGAGCAGCACCAGCCAACCTTCAAAAATGGAGACTCAAAATTATTTTATTGTCCTAGCAGGCAAATATTTATTTTGGTTATCACCTTCAGATCAACTGTGGGAAAGCCTGTCTTTGGCCTAATTATAAAAGATAAACTTTTTTTAAAATGTATTTTATTTTATTGAATTTATTAAAATCAAATAACATTCCATACACATAACTCAAGTTTTACAAAAAGAAAAAAAAAGAAAAAGGTTTGAAACAAATCAACCTCCACCCCTGAGAAAGAGAGCTAGGCCAGCAATGTAAGACTTTATGCTTTATGAATAGATAAAATAATAAATGAATAAAGATAAATTGAGTAAAAGGGGGGAGAGAACCTGCTTCCTCAATTTAAATGCATATTCTAAAATGTTATTGATTAGATCCTGCCAGGTTCTGAAAAAGTTTTGCACAGATCCTCTAAGTGCAAATTTGATTTTTTCCAGTTTCAAATGGCATATAACATCAGTTAATCCATGACTTAAAATAGAAAATAGGTGATTTAGGATTCTTCCAGTTGAGCAAGATAAGTCTATATGCCAGTACTGTAGTAAAGACAATCACAGTTTGTTTGTCCTTCTCCATTTTAAGCTCATCTGGAGGAACACCAAACACAGCTGTTAATGGGTTAGGAGGGATTGTGACACCAAGGTTGTCTGAAAGGCATTTAAAGATTTTGGTCCAGAATGATGTTAATTTGGTGCAGGCCCAAAACATGTGACCCAGTGAGGCCGGAGCTTGATTGCAGCGTTCGTAGGTTGGATTTTGCCCTGGAAACATTTTGGACAGTTTTAAGCGAGACAGATGAGCTCGATATATAATTTTTAGTTGGATAATTCTATGCTTTGCACATATGGATCTTGAGTGAATTCTGTGCATTGGTACTTATCCAAAGATAAACTTAAAAAACTGCAGAGTCTAAGAATGGTGTTCACAATACAAAGGGGCCATAAGAAATAAGATTATTTGGATTTGTTTGTATCCTTTTTCCCATTTTCTGTATTCTCCACATAATCATTTATCATTTCTTAACCTTAATATTTACAGTTTGTTTTGACTGCTTTCTGCAATTTATTAATTATCGATCCATTTATTTTTCAGTTTTTTGTGGTCTGCTTGTTTCATTATAATATTTAAAGGAACTAAAATCTATTCCAGCACCTTAGATGTACTGCAAGGTACACCTCCAAAGGCAATGCAGTTCATAAATCGACACACTCATTCCTGGCTTACTTAGATCCTCCAGTAAGTCTAATGCAAAGCTGACATGTGAGAAGAAAACAAGATTAACAGTGGATGGCCACAAAGGTAAGGGGAGAACATAAAGTGCCTGCATGGGGATTGAGACGCCTGGGAACTGAACCACTTCAACTGCTTATCAATTTCACAGGGGTGACATTGTCTGCAAGGTTATAAGAAACAACCACCAAAATGCCAAGAACATGCAGGGAAGGCGATCGTGTCTGCCACCCCCCATGGAGTTCCTTCAATATACTTTGCTGAGAAGAAAAAAGAAAATCGAAAGCCAAAAGTGTGCTGCCCAGGCTTTCGTCACTTTCTGTAAGTGGCAAACAAAAGAATTCAGCAGGACTTTGTTTTAAAGTCTGTCACAGCTTTGAAACAATGAACACAGGAACAAAAGGATGCCAGAGACAAAAGAAGGGCACCGGAGTGGCAGAAGTCATCCAGGAAAGCAGATGCGCAAATCCTCCCTCTTATTTGTGCAGTTAGCATAAGAGTCAGGGGATGATAAAAACAAAAGAGGGACGTGACTTTACACAGTAAGGTGGAAGTTGGCTGACCAGATGTCTTCAGGTCCATTTCTGAGGCTTTAGGGAAAATATTAGAAAAGATGCCATGGTGTGAGTGCAACTGAATTGGTCAACAACTTGTTCATCTGTCTTTATTATGAAGACTATCTTTAAAAGAACATTCCAGTAAGCAGTGTTACCACTATAAAGGCATAGCACCTCATCTCCCGTTTAGTGAATTAGTAAAGATTAATAAAATCTTTTTCTTTTATCTTAATGGTTAGTGCTGTTGCATCATAGTTCCACTGAAATTGGATTAGCTGTCATCCTATTCACAGTACAACTGAAGTCTGAATGTTCTGCTTTTATTTTCTCAAGGTAATCCAGTCAGGCTAATTAGTGACTTTAAACTAGAAATGTGTGTGGACGTGAGTATGGGGAGCAGACATCTCAGCCAGAGTTATCTCCTGCCTTATGTCAATTGCTGCCAGAACAGTATAGCAGGGTGGTAAATTGTGGCCATGAAGAGATATGCATGGTTAGTAACAAAACTCAAATAGGTCATGGCATTCAAGCAATGACTGATTGGTATTAATGGGCTCAAAGAAAACAAAGAAAACATTCCCCATACTATTACACCACTGCCACCAATCCGGACGGTCAACACAAGGCAGGTTGGGTGCATGGATTCATGCTGTTGGCACCAAATTCTGCTCCCCACCATCTGTTTGACTCAGACCAGTCTACATTTTTCCAGCTGTCTAGTATTGGTGAGCCTATGCCCACTGCAGCCTCAGCTTTCTTTTCTTGGTTGAGTTGGTCTTCTGCTGTTGTGTTGTGCATTCTGAGATGCTTGTTTGCTCACCACTGTTGTACGGAGTTGTTATTAGTGTTACAATAGCCTTTGTATAGTTATTGTGGCTGATTGCTGGAAGAGGTTTGAGAACAAGTGCTTGAAGAAAATAAAAGGCCATTAATGTATACATATATTATGTAGATTATTACTGTGTCTGTGGTTTGGGTCTCCCGGGCACCCCTTTGTGGTCACCCTTTTCTGTCAGCTTGAACCAGTCTGGCAATTCTCTTCTGACCTTCCTCATCAACAAGACGTTTCCATCTGCAGAACTGCTGCTCACTGGATGCTTTATTTTTTTCACACCACTCTGAGTAAACTATTTAGACTGTTGTGGGTGAAAATCCCTGGATATCAGCAGTTACAGAAATACTCAAACCAGCCCGTCTGGCACCAACAATCATGCTGTGGTTGAAATCACTGAGAAGAACGTTTTTCCCCATTCTGGAGCTTAATGTTGTCCTTAACTGAAGCTACTGATCTGTATCTGCATGATTTTATTAATTACACTGCTGCTATATGATTGGCTGATTAGATAATTGAATGTTTAAGCAGGTGTACAAAGTGTTCCTAATCATTTACTGAGTGGGTATATCATTTCCTTAATGCTTTAACATTGCATTTAAAGACTCTATGAAGTGTTACATTTATCAGTAAGAGAACCTAAAGGCAGCTCTCAGATGATAAGAGACAATTCAGCCATTTTTGTAGTTAGTGACCTGTGGATTATACTGTAATATTGTAATAATTACAGCATCAAATCAAACATCCCCACTTATCCTTCTTAAGTCATTTGTACAATCAATCTTTACCTTTTATAGTGCCTTTTTCAGCCAGTACTATCTCAAGTTACCAAATGTCCTGAATGTGTATGATCTGAGTTTCTAAGTTACAAAAAAATAACATTGAGCTTATGTTTAAAAACAGAGAGACTTTGGTTAAGCCTTTAGTTTAAGTATCCCTTTTAAGCATCTATTAACTTTTTATACATACAGTATTTATCAACTAACTGTACCCAGTGTCTGTGCCCACATAGTAATGAAACAGGACAAACTTTAAAAATCAATAGACGTTGGCACTATATCTGATCATGTTCAACTCTGATGGGAGAGCATTCCCCGCTTGGGGTGAAAAGCACATGGCAGTGATATCTCTGGCAATCAGCAGCTACCCTCTAAAACACATGGAGCTCTGATCTCTCTCACAAAAATGTCAAATGTTACTCTTTAACAATCTGTAGATGATAATGTCTGTTGAACAAACAGGTATCGCTAGCTAAGTGGAGGCAAGGTATGCACCAACACTTGGCGAGATGTAGACCAACTTGAACAGAGGCTGGTGAGTGAATGAGGAAGGCCTCACCCCCTTGCTCTCAGCCCACAGCCACTCTCTTGGATTTGCATAAATACATCGGTACTGCAAGCGAACTATGGTACTTAGTGCGATAAGAGAAGCCGCAAAATCAACCAGAAAGTTCAAGCAAATTATAGAAAGCAACCAGATCTAAATCCATTAAGTAATTGTCTCGTGAAAAGAGGACAGACATACAGACAGAACTTGAAATTTTTAAAACCGTTTCTTAGTGAGCACCTATGGGCCAAGGGTAACCTACATTTCAAATTTCAAGTCCCAGGTCCTCATGGTTTGGGAGATTTTGTGATGAGTGAGTCAGTGGTATTTGGCTTTTATATATATAGACTAGCCATCCCCCGCAGCTTTGCCCTTGGAGTAGTGAAACAGGACAGTGAGGAGGGCCCAGCCCAGCTCTCTACTCCTAACGTCACTATTCCCCCTCCCCTCGGCCTGCAGCCTCTGTCTCGGATTAGCGCGAATATACCGCTCCTGCAAGCGAACTATGATTCATAACATGATGAGAGAAGTCGCAAAATTAACCGGAATGTTCAAGCAAATTATAGAAAAAAAGATCTAAATCCATTACATAGTTCTTTTGTTCGTTAACTAAATGGAGTTAAGATTACGCCCAGAGGCAGATGCATAGGTGATGAAGGCCCCACCCCCCTTCCCGCAGCCCAATGAATCACTCTCGGATTCCCGCTAATAAATCGGTACCACAAGCGAACTATGATACTTAGTGTGATGAGAAAGTTGCAAAATCAACGGAATGTTCATGCAAATTATAGAAAAGAACCCAATCTAAATCTTTTAAGTAGTCCTCTCCCGAAAAGTGGACAGACATACAAATGGGTCTAAAAAAGTATAAGAAATTTCACGCTTGGACCGCAAAATTTTTAAAACCATTTCTTAGCGAGCAACTATGGGCCAAGGGTAACCTACATTCCAAATTTCAAATCCCAAGTCCTCATGGTTTGGGAGATTACGTGATGAGTGAGTTAGTGATATTTGGCTTGGTGGGTGGGCTTGTGTGCCTAAATGATCCCTTTCTTGCCTGTCATTTACGTGGTATTGCTCCTGATCCTAAGAACTATGTTGTCTTCAGGTATGTACTTCTGTGAGGATTATCCATGGCAGATTGGTGCAAAGGGCAGAGCCAGACAAATAAAAAGTCCATACTAGGCTCTTATGAATGTTGTAATTAAGTCAAAGAGGGCACAGGGAACAGCCTGGAACATTCATACTAAGACCCACTCTTGTAGCAATGGCTGTGAATGGTTTTCGTCAATGAGCATCTAGTGGCCGGATAACTCACACAAGTGGAACTGAGTCTGAAAAAGTTGCTTAGAAGGTTCACCATGCATAAAACAAAGGCAGTGCTGGAAACACTGGGTGGGGCTGGGGTCTATCTCTGTAGCTGACTTTATTAAACAGTTCTATAGCAGTTAAGGCAACAAGAGTGGACAAGATCCAAATGGAATTATGAAAACACAGGTTGTGAGTGATGGTTTGAAAGATGAAAACACAGGGAAAAGATGGAGGATTTGGTTAATGTGATTCTTTAAAGTTACATCACAGCCATGCGGTGGTGATTTCCATTTTTGAAAAGAGTGCCAAGGGGGTGTGTACCAGTTACTAAGTAACCACACTCCTCTGCCTCTCATGAAAAGTGCTTGATGGGTATCAGGAATGGAGAATGTGTCCAACAGCTGAGCCTCAGGCTCTATTGGTGCTGTGGAACATTGGACCATCTCTTTATCTTTCACAGATATGTGAGGGATTGTGGAAGCTTGCCAGTCCTATCTTCAAATGCTGTTTGGACTTGGATAAACATTATGACTATGCACCTTGTAGCATCTTGTTATAAATGTTTCAAGAGTATGGATTTGTGTGGCCTTTTATTTCCTATATTTGTGAAGTGAGAGGTTGTGCTTACAACTCAGTGTTAAGTCGAGACTGTTCACTGTGGGCATTGAACTCAGCCAATGGTGCGTCTGGTCTTTTCTTCAATTCGTCACTTTCATGGACAGGATATCAAAGCACAGGCAATGTTTGAGGGGTACTTAGTCTGGGAATGTAAATGTTGCATTGCTGCTATTTGCAGATGATGCCGTTCAGCTGACTGTGATCTCTGGTAGTTTGCAGCTGAGTGTGATTTGCTTGGAAGGAGAATTTGCACCTCCAAATCTAAAGTTATGGTCACCTTTAAGGAAAGGGTTGCTTGCTTCCTTTGGTTAAGTGCTCAGTTGCTATTCTTAGTGGTTGAGTTCAAGTTGCTTGGAATCTTTTCAACAAGGATATCAGTTTTATGAATGGCACTCTAGACTGTAGTGGTGAAAATAGGAGCTAAGTCTGTGGAAGAACACTAGAATACTTGCTTATGTTTTTTTTTTGCATGAGTAAAATTAAGCAATTTGGTTTAGATGAATGAAATCTGTTTATATGGACTTAATGGGCACTTAATTTTGACACCAATTAACATCTAGCAAAATTATTGTGAAATATTCCATGGAAGTTTCTTTTTTTCCTTAGCTATATCAAGTCCCAGAAGAAAAACAGAGGCTGTTCATAGAACAGAAAAAAAAAATATATTTTTTTATATTGTTCCAGTTGCCAACAAGCACTGTTTCTTTAAATGCTGTAATACAATGTTCAAATGCTGCTAATGGTTGCTTATAGTGGATAAATTAACTAAAGGGTTACCAGTTACCAGACTTTTTCTTTAGTAAATTTGTACAGTTAATATTAGTTAGGCATGGTATTAACATATTGATTTGTCAGCCTGTTTTATGCAGCAAAGAAATAAAAGAGCAGCAAGAAGGTGAATGAGTTTTAGTAGCTGTTAAAATTAATATCCATCAGTGAATGTATGACGCCTTAAATAATAAATATAGGTTTGTTGCAAGTACATACAGTAAACATAATACAATTTCATACATATTTACTTCTATAGGGGAAGTATTGTTAATAGAGGTGACTTCCTTAGAGTTGCCCAAAGAATGAGGGCTCCCTAATCAATACATACAATAACAAACATTTTTATTCCACTTAAGTTCTTTGGAAAAACAAAATATATTGTCCCAGAACCTGATAGAATAAAATTAAGTGGAATCATCCACCTAATGGGCCAATTTTTTCCAGTGCACGTTTTTGGAGAGCAACAGCAAATCCTGTAAGTATCAGGTGCAAAGTAAGAACAAACCCTGGACAAGATGTCAGTCCATCACAGGTCTCACCTCCAGACACTAGGTGTCACCAGGTAACCTGACATACACCTTTTTGAGATATTGAGTAAACGGGAAAACACCATGAGGAAACCCATGTGGAGACAGGCAAAATACAAACTAATGACAGAGAATGACCTGTCCAAAAATTAAATCTAGTTCAATGCAGTTAAGAGGCAAAGGCATTACATTAACCGAACATGCACATCTTTATGTGCTGGGGGATATGAAATTCCTAGAGAAATTCCCACATGAACCCAGAGAGAAAAAGCAAACCTACACAGACAGGAGCCAGGCTAGGGTTTTGAAACCAGGTACCCATAAGTTGTAAGCCAGCAGCACACTGCAAAAAATGCATATGCAAAAATGAGAGAATAAAACTTTAAATGGGAGTTGTTTAACTTGTATTTAGCAAACATCTGCCAAAGGAGTAAGCAAAATTTCTTAAAGTAAGCTAAATAATCGTAAATACAAATTTTTGGATAAATTAATAATTCTTACAATAAGGAATACTAGATGTAATATCATGATTACCTGTAAATACTTTTCACTTGGCTTAGATTTCATTTTGTACAGTGCACAAAACCACTGTGCAGCAGTGCCCACTGTGTCAGCTATCTTAACCTGCTTGTCTTTGTGTGAAATTGAACTGATATTTACACAGCGAAAACCCACATGGAGACTAGCAGAGAGGGATCATAGATAGATAGATAGATAGATAGATAGATAGATAGATAGATAGATAGATAGATAGATAGATAGATAGATAGATAGATAGATAGATAGATAGATAGATAGATAGATAGATAGATAGATAGATAGATAGATCCATTCCTTTCCCCCTTAATCTGCTTCAGAATCACAGGGGTCTACAGTTTATCACAGCAGCATGAGCCGCAATCCTGTCTGCAAGCCTGGTTACAGGGAAGACTCATGCATCCACCTACATTCACTCATTCCTAAACAAAATTAGATTTATCAGATACTTAATATCCATGTTTGGGACACTAACACATGCAAAAATATCCCTCCACAGAGAACAAACAATGACCTGTGAGGCAGCAGTGTAAACCAATGCCCCATCCTTCCACTCTAAATATACATGCAAACACTTAGTGTCAACAATAGCAGGTCAAACTTATTATAACTGCCCTTGAACACTTTTTTTATAATGTAGATTTTATCTGTTTAACATACACAGATTTGGTTTCACCTGTCTCGAAACTTTATGTTCCTATTTTCTGACTCATCTACCTCTTGAAGGGTTAATTCCATCCATTCTTTCTTTGTCCCGTAATTGTCGCAGTCAGCAGATCAGTTTCTCACAGGACGTTCCCGCACCAACACTCACAATGCCTTGTTGTCACACGCTTGTTAAACGTCAATAGATTTCTTTCACTTGTGTTACTTTCAAGTGACACTAATTAGTGAAAATCCTTCGCACTTTCTGTGACCCCTGAAGCAGAGGTTAAAACGCTCGCAGTGCATCCACACTGCCATGTGCCGTCCTGCTAAACATCAGCAGACCACCGTGACCAGAAACTCTGGAGTAACATCAAGCTTCTGTTGGATAGCATAAGCAAATTAGCGAGAGGGGAACACTGCAACACTCTCCAAATGTTGTGTGATTTTTGCAGCCACAGAAGGAGGAGGTGCTCCCACGGACAAAGCCAGGATGCTTGTCTGCTCTCTTTCTTGATGTCTGTTTCTGATGAACCCTGCTGGCAGTGATTGACATCCATGGGGCCACCACGGAGGAGAGTGACACTCTGAAGATTTCAGCTGTCAGATTTAGCACTTGTTTCAAAATCTTGGGCTGCAGTCGTTATTGTAATGAATACGGTATTCACTTTATCCCTAGATATAAAAATTCATTTTAAATGAGTTCCTCTAGGGCGGACAGGTGTCCTCATTTGTTTAAGTAGCTTTAGATCTTGAAACACATAATGAAATATCTAACCAAACATGTCAGTTCAGATTAGGCAATCTGCCGTTGTTAGTTGAACGGGAAGAAAATTACTGTAACAAAAAATGGTTCAAATTTCTGTGCTGAAAACACTAGTGTGTGTGTGAGGGGGCAGGCAGAGAGATGTTATTTAACATGTTAGTTTAAAGCCTAGAATTCTGTTGAAATACTTCTGTAGAATTGACAAAATTCAGCTGATATTTTATTTTTTCTGCAAATGTCCTCTGAATATGGCTCTTATTTTTTAGATTCCCAGGCTTCTGCAATCCCTGGCATTCAGTAGGTCGCATGGGAGCAGGAAGAGCTGTTCACTTTTGTTGTTGTTGTTGTTGTTTTTTTACCACCCTGCTGCAAATTGCACAGAGCTTCCTTGGTATTCTATTTCAGGGTCTGGCCCTAGCAGCCACTGTAAACATAGCGTCACTTTTCCCACCAAGAGGCGCATCGGGTCATTGTGGTGCGAACTCTCTGAGAGTGAGAGAATCAAAGTGAGCTGCATGGGAGACGAGGCGACAGGGAGGCTGGGAGGAGGGCAAAGGCAGCGGAAATAGTTTCCTGCCCTGTGATTGTCCCCAGTCAAGGGAAGAGAGGGGAGCTTTATGGCAAGCTGGGGACAGGGAGAAATGTGACAGAGTGAAGGCACAAAAAATACATTTCAGCTTCTTGGCCTTTTCACCTCCATTGATATTTTATTCTCTGCTTTTCTTAGATAAGTGTGCAGACATACAACTATCAGTAATTGTGCATACATTTATGAGATACATCCCTATTCTGATGCCAGTCAATATCATAACATAAGGGAGATTACTGTAAAAAAAATCAAAATCACAAAATACATTCACTTGAATGTTTCTGGGACAAATATGGTTCTCTTGATTGTGTCTGAAATCATGAAATACAACATGAGCAGCTAGTAGAGTTGAAATCATTAGACATGTCTCTCCTCAGCACATGAGTGTGTATGACATTGCTGTTTAAAATAATAAAATAAAATCACTGTCCAACATTTCATTGATAAATGGGACATTACAATCTCAGTCAAAATCACAAAACTCTTCTGTATTTCATGGGCAAAACAGGCTTAGCTGTTGATGATCAGGCACAAAATCTCAGCATACCCCTCTCCAGCACTTAAAGAATACAAATAAAATAGTTGTAGGTGTTGGCAAAATTGCCAAAATCATGAGATATATTCCTCTCTGGCAGTTCATGCACTGTAGGAGGATAGATGTTGGATATCACAGTTGAAATGACCAAAAAAAAGCCTTCTTTAGCATATCATGTAGAAAAGAACATCAGTGCTCAGTGATCATGGTGAAAAGCAGGAGTCCAGTTACAGTCATGTTGGCAGGCTATGCCCCAAAATCAGATGAGCTTAATAACATAAAGGCTGAGTTCAAATTAATTCTTGAAATCCCCAAAAATATAACATTCAATAATAAAATGTCAGAGACATTAGTTATGACCCTGTTAACATAAAGTTTAGATAGATAGTGTGATAGACAGCAGGCATGGGTTGATGTCTCTGCCAGGATGAATCCTAGTTCCTTACTTGGCCAGTAGGCCAAGGGTAATGAGTGGGCAGGAAGAAAAAGCAGGGCATTCCCTGCCTCAGCTAGGAGGATAGCAGGGAGATGCCAGCATGAATATAGAATGGTGGGGGCTGGACTGAAGATCCTTATCTGGTCAGGAGGGCCAGTATAATGGAGGGACAAGGGGAGAGAAAATGCTGGAACTGTAAACTCCCCTGACATGCTAGATGGTAGCATTCCTGGGTCAAGGTACCCATACAAAACACTTGTAGGGCATGCTGGGAACTGTTGTTCCTGTGGGGCAGCAGGGCTGGGTTCCATGAGAGCTGCAGGGATTAGAGGTCCCTATCTTTGTGGGGTTTCTACCTGACCTGGAAGTGCTTCCTACATGCAACATCCTAGCATTGAAAGTACCTCTAGATCCTGTATAAAAGGAGTCACTCTGATTCACCCAGGCGAGTTGGAGTCGGGTGCAGAAGAAGGACAGGAGGATGGATTGGGTGGGGGGTGGGGTGGAAGAAGAAGAAAGAGAAGATAAAGAATTAATTCTCCAAGAAACCAGATTAAAGCTATTTCAATGAAACAAACCACTTAATTGAACCCAGGACTTGTGTCTGTGAGGTTGTGTTTGGGGTTTGGTGCTCTGTGGCATCCCCTAGAGGTCACAATAAATAGCTAGAAAATGATAGGCCCTATATGTTAGATAGATAGATAGATAGATAGATAGATAGATAGATAGATAGATAGATAGATAGATAGATAGATAGATAGATAGATAGATAGATAGATAGATAGATAGATAGATAGATAGATAGATAGATAGATAGTTTTGCATTTTTGCCCTCTGTTCTTCAGCCTTTCAGTCTTTTTGTCTTTCCTTTGTTTAATTTGAGGTCCTTTGTGTATAGATACAGGGCTAAACCTTGAGAACTTTTCTCTGCTATTTAAAAAGCTTGCTGTCACTCACATGATGTATATTTTTGTTTCTGCTATTTGAGCTGTGGTTTTCCGATTTTAGAAAAGTTTTTATTGCACTGCCGTCATTGGAATATATTTTTGCCTTGTTTTTTTGTACTAAATGTTCTGCCTGAACTCTTCTACATGCACAATCACTGTTACACCTTCTATGTTGTTTAAGATTGCTGAATTGTGCTACTTTTTTCATTTTATTTCGAATTTTTATGTATTTACTAAGGGAGCGTTCCACATTTCTACTTATCAACTCTTTCTGTATTTATAGTCAAGGCAACAGCTGTACCTGTCATCAGAGGCTTTTCTCAACACTTTTTTGAACAAACAGATTATCAATGGTGCAAAGTCACCTTATTTTTTCTAAAGGTAAAAATGTTAAAATGCTCAGTTTCTGTTATTGGAACTTATTACACATGCATCAAACTCAACATAAGAACTGAAGTTTAAGGTATTGGATTTAAAAGTGGGCTTAAAATTTATGGAAGAAATGATTAGATTTTTGGAGACTGCAAGTCACAAAATTTAATACTTTGACACACAATATCATCGAAATAAGCCTGGAAACATTGACAAGGCATGATATTTGTATACCAGCACACCTCTGTTCAATTTTATTGAGCCTATCTCAATCTTGTTGGAAAATAAGAATTTGAGATTAACTGTATACATATAAATGCTATTGATTTTGTTGATTTTCTCAATGTGTATAGTCAAATAAAGAGGCAGGCACAATTTAGCATTTTCAGTGGTCATTTTTTTGCTAAATTTACATAAAAACTATGCTGGCTAAGGAAATGAATTTCTACAGATGGCCTCTATGTGCTTCTATTAATAATAATAGGGGTGTCCTTTGATTAACATTGAGCTTCTCATAAAATCCATCAAAAAGGGCCTCATTGTAGCACTTTTGCTGTCATTTAACACCCCCTTTCCAGTTCATTCAAAAACCTCTTCTACAACAATCTTTAGAAAAACAAGTCTGTGACGCTTGGCCAGCCAATCAGGGCAAGCAAGGAGTTCCCAGTCTGCCATCTGGTTTTTTCGGCTGATGCAAAGACTTGGAAGTATGGAACAGCTGTTGAGCCCTTCATTTGAGCCTTTGTGATGAAGATGGGGCTTGGGAGCTTGGGGATGTGGGAGTTTGGTTGTAACCTAATTTAGTTACGCCACTATAGTTTCAGGCTGAATTGTATATATCGAACTTTTAATTATAGCTGACTGTGATGGAGGGACAGACGCTGCCTGCATATCAGAATGCTTATCATTTTGTAAATCTCAGCATCTGCCTGTTTAGTAAATATATCAGGAGGCAAGCAAGAAGTAATCTTCACAAAAGTAAAGCAATATATGTTTAACTATATATTTATAAATATATATATATATATATATATATATATATAGATATATACTGCTCACAAAATTAAAAGAATGCTTTTTAATGGTCAGTTAAGTAGCAGAGGGAGTTGTTAATCAGTTTCAGCTGGTTTGGTGTTAATGAAATTAACAACAGGTGCACTAGAGGAGTAACAAACAGAAGACCCCCAAAACAGGAATGGTTTAACAGGTGGAGGCCACTAACATTTTTTCCTCCTCATCTTTTCTGACAGTTTTTTCACTAGTTCTGCATTTGGCTACGGTCAGTGTCACTACCGGTAGCATGAGGCGATACCTGGACCCTACAGAGGTTGCACCGGTAGACCAGCTTCTCCAGGATGGCACATCAATACATGCTATTGCCAGAAGGTTTGTTGTGTCTCCCAGCACAGTCTCAAGGGCATGGAGGAGATTCCAGGAGACAGGCAGTTACTCTAGAAGGTCCTTAAGCCATCAGCAGGACTGGTATCTGCTCCTTTGGGCAAGGAGGAACAGGAGGAGCACTGACAAAGCCCTACAAAATGACCTCCAGCAGGCCACTGGTGTGAATGTCTCTGGTCAAAAAATCAGAAACAGACTTCATGAGGGTGTCCTGAAGGCCTGACATCCTCCAGTGGGCTCTGTGCTCACTGCCCGGCACTGTGGAGCTTGATTGGCATTTGCCATAGAATACCAGAATTGGCAGGTCCATCACTGGGGCCCTGTGCTTTTCACAGATGAGAGCAGGTTCACCCTGAGCACATGTGACAGACGTGAAAGGGTCTGGAGAAGCCATGGAGAACTTTATGCTGCCTGTAACATTGTTCAGCATATATATATATACAGAGAACACATAATATAACATGCTCTACAGTATATATTAAAGGTATTATATATAAAGGGTATTAATGCTTCCAAACTAGTTTTTCAGAGTACATAATCATTTGCGACTTTTATTTTCACAGAGATGAGTGATAAACCAATAGCAAGGGAAAACTGCATAGGAGTTCTAGTTGTTAGTGCTGCCATTCCACATCCACACAGACCTGCCTTCAATTTTCCAGTCTGGTCAAAGTCTCTGTGGAGGTTGTATGTTTTTCCCATGTCTGCATGAGTTTTCAACATACTGTATATTGTGCCTTCCTGAAGACATTTGTATTTTGTGATTTGTTAACTGGCAACCCTACAATATAAGTGAAAATGACTGTGTGCATGGATGTGCCATAAGACTTGTGTTTCAGTTTGGGGCTCACAAAAGGATCCAGATGCTCTCAGTGTTGTGGGTAAACAGAATGAATAAATAGATGGATATATACAAAGTATTATTAATAAATATATATAATCTGATTGTCCTTTTTGGAATTGGGGTAAAGTGGTAATGTCTTTATTTTTCCTCTTTTCATCGATTCAACTATCCATTTTCTGAAGCCATGTCCTCCAGTATGGGTTTGCAGAGAGCTCAACCTATCCTGGAAGTGTTATACACAAGGTAGGAAATGGCCTCAGCTGTTTCTTACTCCCAAAACTGCACATCATTCATTACATTTCTGAACTCACTCTGTATCAGGTAAAATTTAGTTTATCCCAGCATCACTAGCATTAAAGCAGGAGCAAGCCCTGAACAAGACTCCAGTCTTTTGCAAAGCATGCTCACACACACATACTTATTCACAGTCCCATTTAGAGTTTCCAGTTAGCCTAATCTACATGTCTTTTGGATGCAAGAATGCTGGAGTGCCCACAGAAAAACCCACAGAAAAGACACCCACACATACAGTATCAGGACCAGAAATCAAACCCACTGAACCCACTGTGCCACCATATTGCTCTAACATAATATAAATATTGTAATGAACATCAAGATAGGAGAGACACAAACACCACAAAGAATGAGCAGTTCAGCCCCTCAGCCAACAGGCGTAGTTATTGTTTTCCCTTGATCTGCCCCCCCGGCTCATCTTAGTTTCCTCCATTATTCTAAATGCTTTTTAACACAGACTTCTGTTGCTCCCTCCTACTGTGGAATTTTAGACAGCCTGGTAGTCACTAAACTCTTATTTAAATATGCCCCCCTCCTCCCTTTTCAGTGGGGTTGCCTGACCCCTGAAAGGAACTTTGCAGATGCTGTAGAAAATGTCCTGTCTGGCAAGTTAACTGTTACTCCTAGGTAAGCTGGCCCTGCCCTGTATAAAAGTGCTGAGTGTACCAGGCAGCAGTATTGACCACTAAAAGGTTATTCCAAACTGCAAGTGCTTTGTTTTGCCACCTGATACACTGCCTCGGTTTAATTCCTCATCCTTAAGAACACACAATCTTATTAACAGCAAAATAAAATCAGTTTGGCGTGGCAATCTTCTGGGGCCGATAGGAAGTGGAGAGGAGGATTGAGGCTTGCAGGCTCTGATCAGTGGATGACTACGTCCATGAGTTTGTTGATGAGTTATGGGTTTTTTCATGGGTGATACCAGCATTTCATTTTGGATCGTTTTGTTCACTTTTTCCCACCATTGACACCAGTAGTAACGACCATGAAAATAACAGAAACTGACACCACACTGAATGAGATCATTCAGCACCTTCTAAAACAAGAGTACAGACAATCGCCTAACCTTTGAATGCCTAAGAAAAATTTTCTGCTGAAAGGGGTTTTTGGGAGTGCCACCAAAATGTTAAAGTCATGGTTCACCTCACTTTGTCCCCCATTTTGTAGCTTCTTATGGCTCCTAACTACTGGAACCTCCTTGACCTGTCCATAACACACAAATTCTCCAAGATTTCTCAGCTACACAGCTGCACTTTGATCTTCCCTCCGGCACATCAGCTCTCTCTGTCATCCCTGGGGCCTCCTCATGTTCCCTCCTTCTGTGAAACAACCAGAATGCCTGGGCACTAGAGTATCATTAACATTATGTTAAAGTTTTTAATTTTCGCTCATAGTGATTTGATGACTTTAGTGATGTGTACTCAATGGTTTCATTGCCATTGACACATGTGTGACATGGAGCTGCCAACATGACAGCAATTTAGGCAATTGTAAACATTCAGTCATCACAGTTTCTAGACAGCATTCCCCTGCAACTATGCAAAAGCAAATCTGGGAACTATGATTTAAATTTCTGCTTGTTTTTTGACATTTGGTTTCTGAATTCTCATTGCCTATTTACTTTAAGGCTGACTATTCTGGAATGAAAGCTTATTTTTGTTTCTGGTACATAAAATAATATATAAGAGTTTTGGAGAGCTACTACTATCCATCCATTATCCAACCCACTATATCCTAACTACAGGGTCACAAGCCAATCCCAGGGCACAAGGCAGGAAACAAACCCTGGGCAGGGCACACACACTATGGACAATTTAGGATCACCAATGCACCTAACCTGCATGTCTTTGGACTGTGGGAGGAAAGCCATGCAGACACGGGGAGAACATGCAAACTCTATGCAAGGAGGACCCGGGAAGCGAACCCAGGTCTCCTAACTGCGAGGCTGCAGCACTACCACTGCGCCACCGTGCCATCCAAGCTACTACTAACAAATCCTTAAAATTGTTATAATGTTAGTCTGACCACTTGTGTTTTTTAAAAAAATAAGAAATTAGTAATGATAAAAAGCTCAACTGTGAATGACATTGCATCTGTCTCTGAAGGAAAAAGTATTCTTGTAAGAAACTAACTACATTGGTCTAAATTCAGTACATGTGACAATAAACCTATAAAATGTCTTAAGCTATTGATCGGACTGTGATTTAAAATTACACAAGAAATTTAAATCTGAACTAGTTTTTAAACTTGACCTAACATTTCCTTTGGAAACTCTATCTGTCCTTTAAAATTATACAAAAACGGTGAAGAAAAAAATCTAATTACACTAGTACAGTAGTTTAGTATGAACACAACTGTGAATGAAAGACTGATTCCAGTTAGTTTTCTTTGGCTATGACATGTTATGCAAGCAGGTAAGCAGCCTGCAGTTCATATGACAGTTCATGGTGCTATTGCTGGGGCACCCATTAGATGGCGTGAATTGAGCCTCAAGCCCTGACGTAAAATCACTAGGGGAAAAAGAGAGAAAACTAAGTGTAATATGGATACCTTAAATAGTAGAAAAACAACTCTGACTGACAAGTGACTGGATCAGCTATGCAGATAGAGCAGAATGTCTTTAAAGTGAATAGACAGAATGAAAACATTGATACAGAAAGTGACACAAAAATGTAGAGCTTTCTCATTATCATGCAGTCAAGAAAAAATGAGCTATGTCTGTGGTCAAGACAAGGCCTTTCACAACTGGCAGTGGAAGATAAACTGTGTTCTTTTTTTGTCGCTTTAAAGATAACAAGTTGTTTAAAGAAGTAATAACTGTGCATTAATTATGATTAACTGCTTAAAGGGCCCTGTATACTCTATTTGTCCAGAACTGGATTAAGTTGGTTTCACAATGTATGACAAAGTGATTTCATTTTTGTATGTCTTTTCATTTATGAAGAACAACACACAGTTGATTAAGATCTATCAAGGGGAGGATACACCACAAACTGTATAAACTGAAATATAATGACACTTCACAGTTTCACATAAGGACGTCTGTAGACGCTTATGATGGCAGGTTACAACATTTAGAATAGAGAATTTTCACACGATTACTTCACCTCCCTTAAGGTTATCACCACTGTTTTTTTAGATGTGTTTAACTGTACGTCGTGTTTCATCAGTCCATATAAATGGGACCACAGTAGAAAGGGTGAGCAGCTTCAGATATTTCAGAGTTCATTTTTCTGAGAGCCTGACATGGACATGGCCTATCAAAGCTCTGTATCATCTGAGGCAACTGGGGAAATTTAGGGCCTCCCCAGCAATCCCATAAACTTTATACACAGGCACTTTAGAAAGCATATTAATACTGAACATCACATCCTCGTTTGGTAACTGCTCTGCCCAAGACTGCAAAGCCTTACAAAGGGTGGTGTGAGCAGCGTAGCACATCATGAGATCTGCTCTCCCTTCTCTGCAGGTCATTTTCACTATGCGGTGTAGGACCAGAGCAACCAAAATCATTAAGCACTCCTCCTCCCTGGTAATGGACTCTTCCACATGCTGAAATTGGGTAAAAGGTTCCATAGTCTATGACCAAAACTCATGAGGAGCCATAAGGCTTGTTAATGAAGACATGCCCCAAAACATCTTTTGAGCTTTACCTACAAAATGGTTTTGTTTGATCGCACTCCTGCTTCATGTTTTATTTGTCATTTTGTTTCATTTATATACATATAAATTGTCAAGCTTGTGTGACAGAGTTAAACAGGTTAGGATCACATGCTGATACAGCACATTGCCGCAACCACCACATGATAAATTAACTCAGGATCCCAGATTAGGACCTGAGTGCAGCCATGCAACGGGTGACACTTCAGCACCACACTAGTTCAGATGGAATGGAACAGTGTGAGTTTTTTCATGATGCATGGAGTGCCAATTCTGCCACCAACCCCCAGGTTTTTCCTTGCAGGTTGGAGGGCCTACTTGCAGGACTGGATGCAGATTAATGTCATACCCAGGACAGACCAATTGCAGGTTAAGGGCCTTGCTCAAGGGTCCAACAAAGGAGAGTCACTTTTGGCAACTACAGGTTTTGAACCAGCAACCTCCTGATTAGCAGTGCAGATCCCTACCTCAGAGCCACCACTCCACCCTAGAGTTGCACAGGAGACTGGAACGGGGATCAGGTTTCCAAGGTACAAAATCTTTATTGCTGAACTGGCAGATACAAACATAAAACCTTATTCAGAAGGGGTTTGTCAACAGCAGAAAGCCACAGAGGTTGCAGATGTCAAACGTGGCGGTCCGAAAGAACATAAAGTCCTCTTCATCAAGCGGATTCAACAGCTCTGTAGCAGCAACTGGAGCAGATGCAGTCTGAGGAAGAGAGGACAGGAGAGTGAGCCGTTAGGTTGGCTCGGTCTTTTAAATGTTCTAAACCTCGTGTGAGAAGCATGTTGCATGGTAAGTCTACAAGCCTGCAGCTGATCCCACAAAAGGGATGGGTAAGAGTGTGTTTGTTTCTCATTGAAATACTGTTTAAGAGGGAGTTTCTGCAGGGCAGCTGTATTTCTTTGCCATATAGTTTCTTTGCCATACAGTTCTCTGTTTAACAGAGAGACAGCTCGCAGTTAAGAACGTAAGGGCATCCAGCTGAAAGGAGAAACAGAGCAGGGGAACTACTGAACTGCACATGAGCGATAGTCTCCGCCATTATGGATGGATGACGAGCCCTGAAAAGTGTGGGGTGATTTAAGCAGAAGTCAGTTTTTCTAACAATTGTAACTCCAGTCCAATTGAATAGAAACTGAACTGCTAATTGCATTGCCTGCACTAACCTTGTCACTCAATTCCCAATATAAGTGAGTGATTATAGAGTAACACAACAGCTGTTGTTGATACAGAAGTTGCAAAAGATGAGGTACAGAGATCTAAACGCAGTCTGGCTGCTAACATTTGTTCCAACCAAGTTCTCAGTCAGGTAGAACTTCTTACCTTTCTACATGTCTTACTGGTTTGATTTGTCAGTTGTTCAGATTATTTTAGCATGTATAGATAGAAAAACTATACATCATGGATGTACATGTTTACTTAATAATCAACGTTTGGCCCTAGAGTTTGCAAACTATGGAACAATTTACCAGTTATAGATAGATAGATAGATAGATAGATAGATAGATAGATAGATAGATAGATAGATAGATAGATAGATAGATAGATAGATAGATAGATAGATAGATAGATAGATAGATAGATAGATAGATTATTCAGTTAATGACTTTGCCTTGCACAACGGTTGTATGTATATTATGTCATAATGTAACGAATGAGATAATATTATGTCATTTTGCCAATGTTTTTCACACATCATGTATTGCTATTTATATTTAAAATTATACTATTTATTCTTACTTGGTTTTCTGTTACTCTGTCAGTAGTGAACCAAGTCTGACATTTCGTGGCACGTTGTGTATTGTGACAAATAAAGAAACCTTCAATCTTAAATCTTAATGAAAATTGTTTGAATACACTAAACACTTCCTGCTAAACACATTTCTGTAACATTAAGACATACTTTTAAATGGACAAAGCAGGTAAAAGCAGCATTTTCTAGGAATCTAAGACTAATGTCTCACCCATACTTTTAAATCTCCCATGCCTTCACTCCAACAATAAGTCCTCATAGGTTACTTATGATTCAGTGGGAACAATTCCTGCAGTTCTATCCTCTCTTGATCCCTCCCTTTTGTGACCTCTCCTCCTTATACCTTATGAAGCTTCCTGTGTTCTGAAGAAAAAAAATCAAATTAACCTTGTTCATGCCCTTCTGGAATTTAATGACTTTTATTAGCGCTCTCCTCACGCTTCTCTTTTCCTGCCTGCACGCATTCAGGCATGCCCTGTAATTAAACCCCTTTTAACTCAGATATCAGCCCTGTTATCTTTTTCTAAATCCATTAGTGTCATTTCTACAGTGTGGTGACCACAGTTCCACACATTCCTCCAAGCAAGATCTCACCCATGTGTTATACAACCTCAACATCTCCTTCCCTCATTTATATCCTTTGATCCTGGAGGTGTCGCCAAACAATCAATGAGCCTTCTTATCTGCAGTCTTGCATTGCCTAAATGAATATAAATTACTAATGTCACTGCATTGTATGTCAATTACAAGTATTAAACCCTCATGTAAAATGTTCCTGCCTCAGTGCCAGTCAGTTTTTCAGAGGATCTTCAGGTGGCCACAGCCATGTCATTCATCAATTGATCCACCCATTGCTTAAAACTGAATCATTCAGTTGAGGATCACAGGGAGCCAGTGAACAAAATATTTGAATACTGCCATCATTCATTCATTTTCTAACTTTTCCTCTTCCCTTACATGGTAATGGGAAGCAAGACCCTATTCTGAAAGTAATCAGTGCAAAGGAGGAAACAATCTACACTAGACTATGACAGGGTTCATATAAGCACACACCTACAACCATAGCAGACCAGTTTACATATCTATTTCTGGAATACCCAAAGAAAACCTGCACACACATGGAAGACATATAACAACTCTACACAGACAGCAATAGGATCTATTTGAGCCTGTGTCCCTGGAGAGATATGACAGCCTTTTGTGTTGTGTGTCAAACCTGATTTATGTTAAAGAACAAAAACAGCACTGTGACATATAAACTGATTTTAATTAAAGCCCAGCATCATAAGGGTCCCTGAAGAGCTAAAATTCAGATTCAGTTTTTTTTTTACGGTGTTTCAGTATATCATCCTGGGTGCAGGTGCCCCTTTCAACATCCATCAACTTTCCATATACACTTCAATTGGTTTGCAAGAGCATAACCCGGAAGCAATGGTGATGAGACAGAAATTCACAAAGAAAAGGCCTTCAGTCTACTACATTGGTTCATTAAGTGATTGATAACAATGGACACATTCAAGAACAGCCATGTTCAGTCACACACAACAGGACAGTTTGGAAACAGCAACCCACAAGGCTGTGAGCCTTTGAAGTTTAGGAGGAAGCCAGAATGAGTGGAGGAAATTCACATTAGCAAGACACATGAGACACAGTACAAACAAGAGGAAGCCATTCATTCGATCAGGCTCATTTGGCTGTACAGTATATGAAAGCTAAACACAAACAAGAAACCTCTTTCTTACCGTATGTAGAACATTTGTGTAGTGAACCCCATTACAAGTTTGTACAGATTTGTAGTTTAAGGATTAATGTTCATCATTTGTATTTAATAAAAATTAGATAAAACAACGCATCTCATTTTTTATTCATCAGCTGATTCTTGTTATTCCAGTTCCATAAAGCCACAGAATAATATGCCTAAATGTTGTTAATTATATCAGATGAATATGTTAAAATAAAACAGAGAAAAATATGCAAGCAAGTTCATCTCATTTCTGTGATTACTGGTGTGTGGTCATGCTCATTGATGTCTAGTGATGGTTCTTGTCTTGTGTCAGATACTGGCTGGCTCCTCACTATGGCTGTAATGCACATTAAAAAAGACAGTTTAGAAAACTAAATGAATATATATAGTAAATACATGAATGAAAGTGTAATTAAAATTTGAATTCCTACTCCCATGTTGAATAGTAGCTTCTTGCTATTTCCTACTGCTGTCACCAAAACAAAAACTGCATGCCTTTTTTGGCCTACTATAATGCCTCTTGACCATGCTCTATCTCTGTTTGGTTGTTACAAGTCCAGGTGTCAATGTTAAATTCAGTACAAAGGCAGGATTTGTCTTAATTTCATATGTGGTGAATATCTTTGTTGCAATATGTGCTTAATCTTAAGATGTGGATGTGGGTCAATACTCAATAACATTATTGGCTTGAAAAATTGACATATTCAGTAAGTTTTAAGGCTTTGCTTTATAATTGTACCCTTTAGCTCTATCATGAAGTGCAACAAAAGGCTAGTTATTTTTTAAAATTTATAAAGAAAATGATGCACTTCAGAATGCAAATTCATGTGACAAACTAATATATTCCATGTTTGAGAAGAAATAATTTGACTTGAAAAATACCAAACTTATCCTTTAATTAATACTATTATCTATAAATCAATGTATTTGTGTTGCTTTCAGGATAAACTGTGGCTTTCCAAATGCCTGAACTGAAATAAGTGGGCTAGAAAAAGTGTGAACTAACTGACATTTCTCTTAATGTAAGTTTTTTTCTATTTCAATATGAAAAATATAGGCAAATTTTGTTATGAAACACATTTTACTTTTTTTAAAATATGTCTACTGTGAAGGGCAGCCATTGCCATTACCCAGCCGGGATACCAGTTGGATGGAAGGACCTGGGGAGAGAGCATCTGAGAGGCACTGCCTCCCCTGGGATGCTAGAGGGCAGCCCTCCTGGGCGACTGTGGCACCATGGATTCCCACAGGGCACACTGGGAGTTGGAATCCGATGCAGTCCTGTTGGGTTCCATAGGGGATGCTAGTTGGAGCTGCAGAGCCTTACCTTGAACGTCCATCATACCTGAGAGTGATTCCAGGTAACACTAATGAGCCACCTAGAGCACTCCCAGAAGTGACATAAAAGGGGCCATCTCACTCCATTCAAGGAGCCAGAGTTGGGAGGAGGAGGGACAAAGCTTGCTGGGAGAGGAGTGGAGACAGACAAAGAGAGAAGAAAAGGGCGATGATTTGGCGCTTTGCCTATTTGTATTGTGCTGCTGTGGGGAGTGTAGAAAAAGAGCTTCCCCACAGGAATAAAGTGTGTTGTGTCCTGCACTGCCTGTCTGTGTCGGGGATGGGATGGCTGGAGCGCCCCTGGTTTCCGCATTACACTCTTGATAATTCACTGATTTTTCTGCAGTGCCTGCGATGGTGCCCACATGTCCATCACTTGGAATTCACATCCTTTCAAGACAAGGCACTTTGTGTGAAGTTTCATTACACAAATGTGAATTTCTCCCCTGAGTCAGCATTCTTCTTGCTTGACTTCTAGAAAGAGGTGAAAAAGCCTGTGGCAAAAGTCTGAATTTCTCTGTCACTATACAAATTATGGAAACTCATCTTATTTCTGCAAAAAGGAATTAAAAAAACAAAAAGCAGTCTTTTGCCTCCTTGCTGTTTCTATTGATTGTTACATCGCATTATTACGTAAATGTGATGTCATACAAGTATGTTCAAATTCAATTGAATTAGAATGGCCTAGTCATTTCTGTCTACTTGAATTTAGTGATTTCATATAAGATGAATAGTAATGTAAGCAAAAAGAAAGAGTCAGCCCTTAAATTAAAAGCGGACTTGTGTTTTACCCCTGCAGTGGCAATAGGCAACAAAAAAATGTAAATCTAAGACACTCTACTTAACTTTTGATACACACTTCAGGCTTTTTGCCTTTTCTTCAAGTTCACATGCTTTAAGCACATCTGAACATGCTAACGTGTTAAAAAGGAAATGATTTTTCCTGTAATTCTTTAGTTTGGAGGAGGAAATGGTGGCAAAACAAATAGAAATGGGGAGGAGGAAGCTGATCCATGCACTTCTCCGGTCGGGACATTCACAAATCTTTTTGACGTTCCCGGTTATAGAATTTCTTGTGAGGCTGGGCTGGTATTTTAGTTGGACTCCTATACATTTCAAATTCATGTCTGACTTTAATGAGAATGTGAAATAGTGGTCCGTCTCAATTAAGTTGATTAGAATGTCTGTCTTCTCAAGGGTTGGGCAAGTGGGGGGTTGCATTAAGTGAGATGACAGAGTGATGATCCATCTCATGATGATCTCATAGCTGAGAAGACTTTATATCCAAGTGTTGAATCATGGGGTGTTTCAACATGTCCCCATGCCATATCTAGAGAGGACAAAAAGGAAATTTTAAGTACCCAGCAGGAGAGTGACATTAAGCAGTTGAGTTGCTAAGTTTCTTTTCAAGCATTTGAGAATATTTATGGGTTTTTACTTTTGTAGGGTTAATACTGTCACATGTACAGAATACATTGATATTCTTGATTTCATGCGCTAATCAACATGCTACATGTCAATTTTCAGCACCTCACAAGTGGGAACTTTTGTTGAGCTAAATGGAAACTTCTGTCTTCCATACCTGAAAAATCTCATAACACCACTAGCAACATTTTCTGTTTTGTTTCTTTCTAATGTTGTAAAAAGTTGTCCAGATCATATTCAGCAAGATACAGTGGGGGGGAATAAGTATTTGATCCCCTGCTAAATTTGTAAGTTTGCTCACTTACAAAGAAATGAACTGTCTCTAATTTTTATGGCTCTTTCATTTTAATGGAGAGAGACAGAATATCAACCAAAAATCCAGAAAAAAACACATTGCATAAAATAAATTAATTTGCATATCATTGAGAGAAATAAGTATTTCATTCCTTACAACCCAGCCAGAATTATGGCTCCCACAGGTTGACTGTGTGCCACAATCAATCAATCAATCAATCAATCAATCAATCAATCAATCAATCAATCAATCGATTATAGATACTCCTGTACAGGCCCGTCTTAAGTTTTCCCCGTGAACATCTGGGCCTATACATGTGCCTTCTTGAGCAGGGGGACCCTGGTTGGATTGGGTCATGGAACACAGAGGATCTATATAAGAAAGGGCAGAGCAGGCTCTTTTTCCTTAGGATACTGTGTTTCTTTAATGTGTGAAGTGACTTCCTTCACATCTTCCACAACTCTGTGATAGCCAGTGTGATTTTCTGTGCTGTGGTGCGTTGGGCTGGTAACATCACTTCAAGAGAGGCCCACCTAATCAATAAGCTAATTAAAATGCAACCTCAGTTATGGGACACACTCTGAACCCTCTGGAGTTAGTAGTGAAGGAGAAAATTAAAACAAAACTGAGAGACATTATGAACAATGCTGCACATCCTCTCTCTGACACAAATTATTCAGCTGAAATGTGTCAAGAAACGTTACTGGGGCTCCTTTATACCAACAGCAATACATCTGCAAAATGCCTCACTGGAACTGTGACATCCAAATCAGAAGTTTTATTTTTCCATCCATCCATCCATCCATTATCCAGCTTGCTATATCCTAACTACAGGGTCACGGGGATCTGCTGGAGCCAATCCCAGAGAACACAGGGTGCAAGGCAGGAAACAAACCCCGGGCAGGGCACCAACCCACCGCAGGGCATGCACACACACACACACACACGCACACACACACACCCACACACCAAGCACACACAAGGGACAATTTAGAATCGCCAATGCACCTAACCTGAATGTCTTTGGACTGTGGGTGGAATCTGGAGCACCCGGAGGAAACTCACACAGACACGGGGAGAACATGCAAACTCCAAGTTTTATTTTCTTTCTTTTAAAATTTTTCTTCTTTTCTATCTATCTATCTATCTATCTATCTATCTATCTATCTATCTATCTATCTATCTATCTATCTATCTGTCTGTCTGTCTGTCTGTCTGTCTGTCTGTCTGTCTGTCCGTCCGTCCGTCCGTCCGTCCGTCTGTTTGTCTGTCTGCCTGTCTGTCTGATTATCTATCAATAATAATAATATGTCTTGTTGAAAATGTTTTTCTTGCTATCAGCATCCAGTTACCTACAACCATGAAAAGAGAAATGTGTCTGTTAGATCCATCTTGTTGACAAGACTAAACTCTTTGGGTTAAAGTAAAGATGACAGCCCTAATTTTTCCCATCTGCACTGGAGCTCAAGGCAGGATTTATCCATGGTCAGGATGCTCCACCAATAGAGTGGGAAGACTTTATTTATTTCTGTATGAATGTTTTGAACATTGTGAATGTGTTGTACAAATAATAAGTGGGAAAGTTTACAAAAGCAATGCGTTTCCAGCTAGGCAGTCCTGAAATGCACAACAACAAAGCCGACTCTTACTTAATAGAACTATTTTTGATTGATTGTCTGACTAGGCTGTACATTTAACTACATGGTGGGTAATTACATTGACTTAAAAAAAAGACAAAAAAGGGAAGAAAAAGGATTCACACCCATTTGGCCACAGTTGCCAGACTGGTGTTTTTCTGTCTAAGTCTGTAACTGCTTCTACATGAAGGCAAAGCCAGAGGTTTGGTCAGAAGAACTGACAGGGGAAGGCAGAGGCTTTCAGATCTTCTGTTAAAAATTATATGTGTGGTTTCCATCCATCCATCCATTGTCCAACCCGCTTTACTTGTTTTATTACTTGGAAGTGGCGAGTGGCGTTTCTTTGGTGAATATATTGGAATTCTTTTTTTTTTTGTTTTTTAGTTTGTAAAACTAATCACTTCTGTGCATTTGCATTTTCATTGATTTATTTAAATCATCTTCAATAAATCAAGGTGCACACAGCTTTTGATATTACAGCAATGAAGTGAAGTCACAGTTTTGTTGTTGGAGTTGAAGATTTAGCAAGTGTGGGCTTGCAACTGGAGCGACTAACACTTGGAGAATCAGAGGACAATATACAGCATGTGTGGAAGGGATGGAGCCTTTATAGACAATCAAGATTTTAGACAGAAACAAGCATCTTAAACACACATATGGAGAGGGCGAGGGCACGACTTTTGTCAAAACTTATGCAACAAAAATGCAACACAAAATCACGAGAGGTATTTAAAAGAAAAACTGTGGGCAAATATTTCACCATTAAGGGAATTTTTAGGAAAATATTGTTTTCTTTCTTTCTTTCTTTCTTTCTTTCTTTCTTTCTTTCTTTCTTTCTTTCTTTCTTTCTTTCTTTCTTTCTTTTTTGATAACTCCTTGCGACCAGCAGCAGCTGCTCATCAGTGGCTGGCTTCTGTTGCCATTGTGTGTTACCATGGTTACAGAGGGGCTGCTATTTTATGGCGTGCTGTGTCCCACAGAAGGACTGTGCGGGAGAGAATGACAGAGGATATGGCAGCTCACGTCCAGGCTTCCAGGCTTTAAGTGAGTGGCGGCCGGAGCCTCAGGAGTCTGCGGGTTAGTCTGCTTGAATGCTTGCCTTTAAAGTGCTGTTTACGTACTCTGTGTGGTTGGACATTGATTAGTATCGCAGATTCTCTCTCTGTTTTGCTCTCATGCTCTCAATTTTTCAATATTTTCACTTTTCTGAATTGAGTATTGCATTCACAGCATTGTGCTCTGCTTTAAAAAGTTTAAAAACTTACAGACAGGTTGATAAACTGATCTCAATTAGCTCATTGTGTGACCCCATGAAGGCCCGGCATTCCATCCAGATATGATTCCCCTAGAAATTAGATCCCTGACCCTGGATTTGACAAGCAGGTCAGAAAATCAATGAACGGATAAATAGTTCTCATTTCATCTGTTTGATTAGTGATAAAGGTGGACAAGACTGTAACCTGCAGAATCGAGGGCACTCTGCACACTTCCATTCCCAGACATTAATTAAAAGCAAGCCCTGGCTGTTCTGCAGAACTCCTGTCTCCTGCTCCTCCTTCTTACAGGAAGGCAGCATTTGGCTTTGGCACACTGAGACGATTCAAAAGACTTGAAAGTGCCGATTTTTCCACCATGTTCAAACCTGCCCCTGATAAGTCACCTGAAGGATTGACCGATGAGAGCTCAAGTGAGTGATCTGTTCATTTCCTTAATCTCCCGCTATACCACAATGGAGGCAAAACCCTGGGAAAGTCTGAGGCAAGTATGAGCCAGACACAACCTATAATTACCTCATTATATCAACTTTAACATAATTACACCTGCTTTTTTATTTATTTATTTATTTTTTTCTCTTTCTCTCAGGGCTTTATTATTTGATATCTGCAAGGGAATATTCTGATGTGAGCACCGAAGGATTTTGGCTCAGTTCATATGCTACTGTGTAATGCCTTTGCCACCCCTACTTTGTACACCCAGTTTGCCTGACACACCTTCCTGCAGGCATGCTTAGGCCATCCACTTGAAAGAGGAAACAGAAGGCCACCCACCCGATTGAATATAAACACCTTGGTCTCCCATGGACACCATTCTTCTCACTGGAAGTGAGTTTGACTGCATAAAGCCAAGAATATGTCAAATGGTGCTGCCTATCTAACCAGTGGTCTATTTACAGTATGCCTGTGATGCTATGGACATAATGCCACCATCCATGCAGTCAGGGACTTGCAAAACCTCAGAAGGTAGTGCCTCTTTCATTAGATCTATTCAAGTCATAGGCTGCTTGTTATAAGGGCTGTGGGAGCAGTGGGTTTATTTTAGAAAACTTATGATTAGTAAGCACACATTAAATTCAGTTCACAGTAACTACACCATCCAGGTATTGTGTGTTTTTTTAGATGAATTTGGACAATATATGCATTTGTTAATGTGGGTGTATTACTATGGGCATCTGGCTGAGGATGACTCATAGAAAATCATTAAACAAAGTGTGGCGTATTAGCAGGCAGACAGACATGTCCCTAAGCAATCAAAGATCAGAGAACCTTTCTAGCATATTTGCAAAAATAAAAAAGTAAGCCATAAACCATTTTCCTGTTCCACCATTCATTTTAAAAAACATGTCTACAGTATAGTGTACAGCCTGGTAATATGCAGAGTGACTTATGAGTAACAACTTTTTAAAGATGGATGATGAGCCCTGAAAAGTGTGGGGCGATTCAAGCAGAAGTCAGTTTTTCTGACAATTGTAACTCCAGTCTCTTTGAATAGAAACTGAACTCCTAATTGCATTCCCAGCACTAACCTTGTCACTCAATTCCCAATATAAGTGAACAATTCTAGAGTAACACAACATCCATTTTTATACAGAAGTTGAAAAGGATGAGGTACAGACATCTAAATGCAGTCTGGCTGCTCAGTCCTCAGTCAGGTAGAACTTCCTGCCTTTCCACATGTTTTATTGGTTTGATTTGCCAGTTGTTTAGAATATATTAGCATGTACTGTATAGATAGAAAACTATACATCATAAATGTATATATCCATCCATCCATCCATTTTCCAACCTGCTGAATCCGAACACAGGGTCATGGGGGTCTGCTGGAGCCAATCCCAGCCAACACAGGGCACGAATCAATCCCGGGCAGGGCGCCAACCCACTGCAGGACACACACAAACACACCCACACACCAAGCACACACTAGGGCCAATTTAGAATCACCAATCCACCTAACCTGCATGTCTTTGGACTGTGGGAGGAAACCGGAGCGCCCGGAGGAAACCCACACAGACACGGGGAGAACATGCAAACTCCACGCAGGGAGGATCCGGGAAGCGAACCCGAGTCTCCTAACTGCAAGGCAGCAGCGCTACCACTGCGCCACCGTGCCGCCCATAAATGTACATATTTACTTCATAATCATCTTTTGACCATAGCGTGTGCAAACTATGGAACAATTTACCAGTTATAGATAGATAGATAGATAGATAGAGTGCATCTGGAAAGTTTTCACAGCACATCACTTTTTCCACATTTTGTTATGTTACAGCCTTATTCCAAAATGGATTAAATTCATTTTATTCCTCAGAATTCTACACACAACACCCCATAATGACAACGTGAAAAAAGTTTACTTGATATTTTTGCAAATTTATTAAAAATAAAAAAAATTGAGAGAGCACATGTACATAAGTGTTCACTGCCTTTGCCATGAAGCTCAAAATTGAGCTCAGGTGCATCCTGTTTCCCCTGATCATCCTTGAGATGTTTCTGTAGCTTAATTGGAGTCCACTTGTGGTAAATTCAGTTGATTGGACATGATTTGGAAAGGCACACACCTGTCTACATAAGGTCCCACAGTTGACAGTTCATGTCAGAGCACAAACCAAGCATGAAGTCAAAGGAATTGTCTGTAGACCTCCGAGACAGGATTGTCTCAAGGCACAAATCTGGGGAAGGTTACAGAAAAATTTCTGCTGCTTTGAAGGTCCCAATGAGCACAGTGGCCCCCATCATACGTAAGTGGAAGAAGTTCGAAACCACCAGGACTCTTCCTAGAGCTGGCCGGCCATCTAAACTGAGCGATCGGGGGAGAAGGGCCTTAGTCAGGGAGGTGACCAAGAACCCGATAGTCACTCTGACAAAGCTCCAGAGGTCATCTGTGGAGAGAGGAGAACCTTCCAGAAGGACAACCATCTCTGCAGCAATCCACCAATCAGGCCTGTATGGTAGAGTGGCCAGACTGAAGCCACTCCTTAGTAAAAGGCACATGGCAGCCCGCCTGGAGTTTGCCAAAAGGCACCTGAAGGACTCTCAGACCATGAGAAAGAAAAGTCTGAACTCTTTGGTGTGAATGCCAGGCGTCACGTTTGGAGAAAACCAGGCACCGCTCATCACCAAGCCAATACCATCCCTACAGTGAAGCATGGTGGTGGCAGCATCATGCTCTGGGGATGTTTTTCAGCACCAGGGACTGGGAGACTAGTCAGGATAAAGGGAAAGATTACTGCAACAATGTACAGAGACATCCTGGATGAAAACCTGCTCCAGAGCGCTCTTGACCTCAGACTGGGGTGACGGTTCATCTTTCAGCAGGACAACGACCCTAAGCACACAACCAAGGTATCAAAGGAGTGGCTTCAGGACAACTCTGTGAATGTCCTTGAGTGGCCCAGCCAGAGCCCAGACTTGAATCTGATTGAACATCTCTGGAGAGATCTTAAAATGGCTGTGCACCAAGGCTTCCCATCCAACCTGATGGAGCTTGAGAGGTGCTGCAAAGAGGAATGGGCAAAACTGGCCAAGGATAGGTGTGCCAAGCTTGTGGCACCATATTCAAAAAGACTTGAGGCTGTAATTGCAGCCAAAGGTGCATCGACAAAGTATTGAGCAAAGGCTGTGAATACTTACATACATGTGATTTCTCAGTTTTTTTATTTTTAATAAATTTGCTAAAACCTCAAGTAAACTTTTTTCACGTTGTCATTATGGGGTGTTAGATGGATAGATAGATAGATAGATAGATAGATAGATAGATAGATAGATAGATAGATAGATAGATAGATAGATAGATAGATAGATAGATAGATAGATAGATAGATAGATAGATAGATAGATAGATAGATAGAACTTTATTTGCCCACAGTAGGAAATTAGGCTTTTTACAGAAGCGGAATTAAAAAATAAATAAATATTATTCTGTTATGACAAACAACAAGCCCATATAGCATAACAGATAGCAAACTCCATTCAAATAAACACCAGAATGACTAAACAGAAAGAAAAATTCTGACTTAACTGTCACAGTCACAATGAGGTATGTATAAAGGAGTCCCAATAGCATTTCTTGACACACTTCTGCTGACTAATGGTTGGCTGAAAGTCCTCAGTGTTAGTGTGCCATTGAGAGAATGTGCAGAATTGTTCATAATGGCACTCAGTTTTGTTTTAATTCTCTCCTTTGCTACAACCTCAAGGGGGTCCAAAGTGCATCCCATAGTTGAGCCTGACCTTTTAATTAGCTTGTTGATTCGGTGGGCCTCTCTTGAAGTCATTTTACCAGCCCAGCACATTGCAGCATAGAAAATCACACTGGCCATCACAGAGTTGTAGAAGATGTGAAGGATTTCATGTCTCACATTCCCACTTAGCCTCCTTAGAAAAAGGACTCTGCTCTACCCTTTCTTATAAATATCCTGTGTGTCATGAGACCAATCCAACCTGTCATTGATGTGGACCCCCAAGTACTTATTTTCCACCTCTATATCGACTCCCTGAATAGTGACCGGACAAAAAGGGTCTATTGATGAAAGTCAATAACAAGTTCTTTACTTTTTTTTTACTTGTAGATGGTCTGGTTGTTTACATGTGTGCACATAAGAGATGGTTCACAGTCTCAAATACTGTACCGTTGTTTCTCAGCCTGACCAAGGGTTGGTGCTGTCGTCTGATCCTTTCTCCTTTTGTCCCTCTGCAGACAAGCTGAAGACCATGCCTTTCAGTGACATCACCACTGGTCTACCAACTGATGATGCCACGTACAGCATCCTTTAATGATGTCACTTCTGGTACCTAGAACCCATGTATCTGCTACATCAGTTCCTGTTCTGGCCTCCCTGCCTCCACCTCCTCCTCTAGTCCACCATATGTATACTCCAAGTTTCATCCTGTTAGTCGGTTCTATCTTGAATTTGTGTCTGAGAAGATGAATTTTCAATTTTTTTGCCTACATACAAGTATTTTCATGTCTACACAGTAGTCATCCCAAAACCTTTTTCTGCCTGCTGTCTATTTTATTACAAGAGCTTTTTAAAAACTGCAGTATTCACCTCAATTTCTGTAGTTGTCATCATTTTCTTTCTCTTCTCAGCACCCTGCAGAGAATCTTGGCATTACTGCAATGATGGTATGTGCCCTATAACAAGGTATGTCACCAAAGACAAGCACAGTGTGAGACCTTCAGTGCATATTTGGCCACAATTTCCTAAATCTACCCAGTATCTTAGTACATTGTAGTATGTCCAAGAAGCTTTGGAATGGCCAGTTCATCTGCATCATGTCATGAAGACCTGTATTCCAGAGTTGTAGATATAGGAGATTTCACCCACTACCACCTGAATTTAGCTTAATATACTACATTTATGAACGACCATTTACTTACATTATTAGCACTGGGAGTTTTCATATTTATCCATCCATCCATCTATAAATATTTCAATTTTCTTTTTTCCAATTAGCATGAAGGCCTTTCAGAGTCTTTCCCACCTCATTGAAGGGCACATTCACATACTGGGTGAATTTACAGTCCATAATAAAAAAGAATGTCTGCATTTAGAAGCATATTTACAGTGCTGTATGCAAACTATATATTGCATGTGCCATTCTGTTTTAATAATATCAGTTAATAATGTTATCTAAGTAAATGTGTACAGTTCCTATTTTCAAGTGCATCATATGAAAATAACTTGAATTGCACTGAAATGGTTGTACTTACTTTTAACTGGATAGATACCTTCTTTTTATTTTCATTAAAATTATTGGTTTCTGTTAAGCAGTTAAACTAGTGGAACAATAGATAGTAGCATTACTAAGAGATGATGACAGGTTACCAAAAAATAACTTTCTTTACTGACTTAGAGTGGAGCTACGAAAAAAGGATTTCTAAAGGTGCTAGTGTATTTTCTACTTAAAAACTGAATATAGTTAAAACATAAATGGAGTATCTCATTTTATTCTAAATGTGCTTAAAGATGATATTTGGTTGATTGATGGCTTCCTGAGTTCTTTTCCTCTGGGATACAGTTATGGATGATCAAAGCTAGAAAGACTCAGATCTGTTAATAGCAAGTTCTGGGGCTCAGAACATTAAGCTTTTCAACCAACAAAGTTCTCAAATTCCTAACATTTCTCCATTTGTCCTTTGTCTCAGTTTTTTCAATTCATTTTAAGAGTATAAGGGAGGCAGCAGCACTGAATGGTATGTCGTTACTTCACAGGACACCGTTAATGACACACTCACACTTAGATTCAGCAATAAACCTCAGCCACAAGTTTGTAGCAGGAAAACTGGACTTATGTGGCACACCTATGCAGACAAGTGAAAAACATGCCAACTTCACACACACAGTGCACTGTCTGGCCTGCAGTATTAGCATCCATCCATCCATTTTTGAATCCTGCTCATCCAGGGGAAGCCGGATTTTATCTCTGCAACCATCAGGCACAAGGCAGGAACAATCCCTGGAAAGGGTGCAAATCCATCACAGGGTAAACACACACATTGGCCAATTTAACAATGCTAATTCACCTAACTTGCATGAATTTGACCTGTGGAAGAAAGCTGGAGCACATAGAGGAAACTCCCCATGGATACAGTGAGAACCAGTAAGCTCCACACAGGGAGCATCCTGCGAGGCAGCAGCTCTACGACTGCACCACCATGCTGCCTACAGTATTTTCTTATATAATATTCTGTCCGTTTGTCTGTCCAGGATTTTAAATCACCTGTAGCTCGCAAACCGTTTGACCTATTGACCTGAAATTTGGTACACATATACTATGTGACGTCTACTGTCCACTTTTGGGGTGATTATTTTATTACTCTTTTTATTTTTATTTTATTTTATTGTAGAATCGACTCTTGTCAGCGGGCAGCAGGGCAGCCATGCAGTGCATGCATACGGACGCTGTTCTCATCCCTACCACCTTCACCGGCACTTCCCCTACCTCTTCATATCTCAAATCATTCTTGAGGCAGATTGAACACTTAAGTGTCAGCTTAAGTGAAAAATTAAGAAAAACTTACTAAGTAATTGCAACACAAAAACTGACTTAATCAGTTTTAACGCAAAAAGATGCCGAAAGAAGAAGAGAAGAAGTGGGCCACTAGAGTGGAGAAAACAAGAGCTGCTCACAAAGCAGTAAGCGCATCAACCTCTGAGCAAACGGATGCTAAATGTACAGAGAAAGAGTAGGAAAACAATAAGTCAAGTGTATTCACTGCATGTTATCGTGAAGTGCACCGTTACTGGTTAATAGATATTATTTGAATGCTTAAAGGCATTGAACACCAAAATCAAGGAATTAAATAACACAATAACTTCGAAAGTTAATGCTTTAAGTTAAGTTCAATTCATATTAGTGTTTGCTTAGTCATAGCCATAGACAATGATATAGCCTTTTACCCCATGCAAATTAATAACAGAATTTTCTTGCTATGACTAAAATACAGTGTGTTAATTGAGTCAGTTGTTATTTAGAATAGGTTCCAGTGCTAGCAGGGACCGAAAGACCCATTTACAGCATAGAAAAGGGATAAGCATACAGTATTCTGACCATTTAGAAATGGTTCAACTGTATAAGCAAAGTTAAAGAAATTAAACAAGAATTTTAAGCTTTAAACAGAACTTGTCTTAACAAGAACTTTTCTCTTCTTTGCTATATCAATTTTCTCTTTTTTTTTGTGTGAACTGTTTTACTTTGAATTTTTACTAAACTTTTTAAAACGAAGATATTTTGTCAGTGTAATCATTTCAATGAGTCAAGCCTTTGCTGAATCCCATTTGCAATCTAGAGCTGCTGAACTCTAGTAATTTTGGGTAAATGCAGCTACAACATATTTATGGTATCAACTACAGAGGACTGTGGCCAGTAACGGGCACTACTGAGCCCCAAACCCCAAACAAAACCCCACAAGGTCAGTTCTCAGTTCAACTAGGGTGTCCTGCCGGGGCTGTTGGGATGCCAGCCTTGATGTAATTGCTGCTGCAGTGTCCTTCCTTGTCCATGTCCTGGTATAGATGGGGAATATCACAGCTCCCTCGCTGACCAGCCATTATAATAGTCTCCTGGCCAGTCAAGGCAGCAGGGTCCATCCCAACTGGACATATCAAAAGTATTATTTGAATTCTTTCTGACTTTTTGCTTTTTTCACAAACACGTCAAAACTCATATGAATACCCTTTTCTTGTCTGAAATTCAAAATATTAAAATCTGAATTTGCATTAATTGTAAATAAATTAACATGTCATTGAAAGAAACAAGAAACATGGCCTGTAAAGCACTTAGATATTCAATTTGACTTGCTCACAAACAGATTTGAATAGCCCTGTTGTAGGATATGCAGAATGAACTTATGGTTTATGTTAAAAAGTATGGTGGTTATGAGCTGCTCCGTTATGGCTCCTGGGTCCTGGCCACTGCCTGTGTGGAGTTTGTATCTTTTCTGTGTGCCCAAGCAGGTTTATTTTGAGTGCTAAGGTATCTTCCTTTATCTTGCGACACGCAGTTTTGGTAAGCCATTGACACTAAAATGGTCCGATGATAGTGAATGTGCCCACTGATGAACTCATGAGGCTTTGGTTCCTGCATTTCTCCCAGTGTTGCTGGAATAGTCACTGACTCATCATAAACTGAAACTGGATTAATGGGAGGAGTAAATGGATGGATAGTATAATTAAAGAGGTGAGGAAGACAGTTTAACGTGACACAGTGAGTGAGGTGTATTGGTATTGTAGAGTATTGGTAGCTCAACAAATCAATCTCTGAATTTGATTATGGCAGTCTGGACAGTTAAATGTCATGCTAGCCAAACAGCGAGTCTTAGTTAAAGATAATCAGTTGTGGTGTATTCAGGTTTTCAGTTTTCGCTGTGGCTACAGCCCTCAGATGAAAGAAGGAGGATTACAACACAATGGAATGATCAAGGAAATTAGCTTGTCATAGTAGTTTCACTAACAACCCACATCAACTGTAGCTGTGTCACACAAATCAAAAGAATGCTCTATTTGCTGCTCTTTGATAGCTTTTGGGGACAGTTTGTCAGGATAGTCTGTTAAAGTGACAAAACACAAACTTCTTTGAATGCCTTTGTTTAGTGAAGCAACTAACCAAAGGCTATATTATTTTGTTTTTAAAAACATTTTGAAAATGTCAAACCTAGATGGTTGTACAATGATGAAGATGAAAAAGCTACTTCAAAATGACACCGTTATGTTATTCAGCTGGAGTGTTTTAGCATTACAAGGGTTATAACCTCTCTGACAGCACTCCATAACTAAACTTCAGTTGTGCCTTCATCTTTAAAGAAAAACGGCTGCTTCCCTTGACATTCTGATATTAAAATGTAAGGACAAATACAGGATGACAAGTTTAATGCTTTTCTTGTAAACATCATATGCTTTCTCACAAAGCTGCAGTAATTAATTTAATGGTTTAGAAAGCATATTTTATGGACAAAGGGCGGCTATTGTATGCATTGAAAAATGCAGGAGGCAAAGTGCTTATTATTCACCCATAATTGTGCTCAATCACTAAACAATACAAGTGACGTGATTGTTTGCTTTGTCTCTTTTCAGTGTGAGCCGTCTTCGTCCAGACATGCCTTTCACACCTCTCTATGGTTTTTATTTCTTGTTCTCTCAGGCTTCTGAAGAACACGATAGCTAATAATTGGTAAGTGACATCTGTCCTTGGAGGTCCTCTGGTTCCTGCATTTCCTCGTCTCTGCTGCATTCTGAATGAAGGTTCACCTTCATTCAATCTGATACCTTTCATTTTGCCGCTGTATTGCACCTTTACCTCTATAATAGTTGGTCTCACTTTCAGTTTCTGCTTTGATTTCAGGGAGCAGGTGTCAGTTTTCTTGAAACAAAACTGTGTGGTCAAAGAAGAGATGGATGCCATAATGTATTATACACATGAATTTATCCTTTAAGAGGAAAGAGTTACTCTGAAATGCATGGGAATGTGTGTGTTGTCACAACTTGGAATTTAAATGGCTGACTCTTTCCAAACCAAGAGTGTAGAACCAAGAGGTGAGTTGGTGCAAACGTTCAAAAGGTATAGAGGAAGAGATACTGAGAATGGAAACTAGGGACTGAGTGGTGATGGCATCTGAAACAAGCAAATGGGTAAGCCACCCAATCAGAAAATAATGAGAGATACTTAGATTTTTTATTGAGAGATTGAGATCCAAGAGGATCATGTTTCTCAGGTGGCCATGGATTGTCAGAAGGGGTAGGCCTACCTGGAGAAGCTGGCCATAAAAGCAACTCCTGAGAGCATGGATGGGGGTGCAGTTAAGAGAAGCACTTATAGCAGTTCGCTCTTCTACTGCTAAAGCCCATTGGCCTAGGCACATGACTGATGGCACATATTGGGTAGAAACTTGGATTTGAATCAGCTATTTGAGCTGGAGAAAGTGTGACAGATGATGAGGCAGGACTGGTGACATGCATGTGTAGGCTTGGGGTGCAGTAGCCAAGCCCTTTGAGGGTCAACTACTACCAGCGTAGTCAGAGTGCTAAGAGTCTTCTATTTCTCTCATCCCCTGGTCATTGCAATGCTTTATTACAAATGCTCTGATCACACAACTAAATTCCGCAATCAAGAAAAAATAAATACTACAGTGTCACCTGGTCTAATTAAAGCTTGTCCACACTGAAGGGAGAATCAGAATATGTCAAAATGCCACTGAATTCATTCGGCTGGAGTCCACAATGAAGACTGACAATGATTAGTGTGGGGTGTGTTTTAGTAGCATACTAACTAACTCATCTAGTAGAAAAATGTTTAATTGACCCAGGTTATCTGTCCACCCTTTGGCAGCGCATCATTTGTGAATGTTTTTTTTTTAATTAGAATATTACTAAAAGGCTACACTAGTCCTAGGAAGGTTCGAGGAACATAACAGTGAATTCAGCCAGCAGATCTCAATCCACTCTCCACGTCTATGGGATAAAATTGAATCATTTATTTGGTAAAAATATTCACTAAAGGATAATCTTATGGGATATGGAAGTAGATGATCCACTGTGGCATCCCCTAATGGGAGCAGCAGAAAGAAGAAGAAGATAATCTTATGGGGAAAAAACAAGGATAACTTGGGCCATCATCTCTGTGCTGTGTGTTCAGTGCTGGTAGATTCAGGCTGATTTTGTATTAGGGAGCACATTTCTCTTAACTAGCTGCTGTCCTGTGGACACTCGGCGTACATCAAACATGTGACTGTGGAGCAGATGCCAAAAACAACAGCCTGGTTACAAGAGGCTGAATACAAATAATTTGTCAAGCTGATCCAACATAACTTTTTTTGGAGCATTCTCCTGCGCAAGGATGGTAGCAAACCATGTGACAGAAGAGGGGTCTAACCCATTGGTGGGAATAATTACACTTTGTTAATACCTGATCAGTACAAAATTTAAGCTTTAATGTATTGATTGAAAGCAACACAGCTTCTGGAATTGGTGGTAGTGTTTTAGGAATGATGTTCTTTTCTATCTTGCTGGTAACATCTGCTATAATCATCAGCAATATACAAAGCAATAGATAGCAGGCAAAATATAGCTTTCCGATTTTAAGTTAATCAGTTAATCAAGATTAATTTTAGTATCTTTCCTACCAGGGCCAAGAACAAAGAGTTTTATGAGTAAGTCTTTGCTTATATTTCTTGCCCTTCAAAACTGAACAGTATATTATAAAGCCAAGCTGGAGTGTTACTAATTCAGAATCATTTTCCAGAAACGCACGAGCATGTGATGAACTTGAACAGGAACACACTTTAATTCCACTGCATGATGATGTAAGAAGTTTTATTTTGTTCACAGAGATGTATGCTTTCAGATGTGAATCAACACACATTTTTTTTTCTTCTCAGCCACTTTTTAACCTGTAGCACCACAGAGTCCCAGAGAGTTTGTGATTGCAAAATTCTCTTTCACTCACAGCAATTTTAATAGCCTCCCAAGATCTGATTTCTGAAATCATACAAAAGATGTTACAGATTAGAAAGTGTGATTCTGCATACAGGAGGCTTTATGGCATAGAGCTTGTGACACAGTCCACCCATCCATCAATTTATTTTCAAACCTGTTATATCTTTAAAGCAAAATCATGAAGAGCTTATACTTTTATACCTGCTTCAGTCAGAAGGCAACAACCAAGGGCCAGATCCCAAGTCCAAGGGCCCCTGGGACTGACTAGATATTGGCCTCACACTCCCAACTCTGTCATCTGCAAGAACCAACCTATAGACATGTTGAATAAAGTGTGTTATTCAAGCATTGGCATTTAGTTGTTTGTTTTTATAGGACATCAAACGCAATGTAATAATTTCATTACACTAGCTGAGAAGACACACATACGAGTCAACATCATTTTCACAACAACAATTTGCTTTGAGATTAGTGTACTTTACTTAGAGAACTGGTAGTTGTTGGAAAACATGCTTTGCACTCAATAATAAAACACAAATACAGTGAAACCTCATGATAACACGCCCAGCAATAACATGAATTGGGAAATAATGCAATCATTGTTTGACAGCCTTCCTTCCTCCAGAAATGGTACAAAAATCACAACCACGTTTTCTTGAACTGAGTATGTCCTTGCTAAAGCCAAACAAACAGCACAGCACTGGCAGTGAGATGTACCTGAGTGAGTCTGTGGAGGCAAAAACATTAATGTTGTGGTGTTATGTCTGTTTAATATTGTGACTACCATTTCAAAACCTGGCAGGATCTAATTAACAACATTTTAGATTAAGTACTGAGGAAGAAGATTCTCTTTCCATTTCTTTTTCTTCTCCATTTATCTTTATCTGCTTATTAAACTCATCAATTTACTTATTTTTACTAGCTTTAAGTTTTACTACGTTGGCCATGCTCTCTATCTCAGGGGTGGGGGTTGATTTGTTTTCAATCCTATTTTTTGTAAAAATTTATCTATTTGCATGGAATGATTACAATAAAATCAATAAAATTAAAAAATATCGCGACTACCACCATAAAAGTGAAGCTCCAAATGACAAAGCCATTAACAACAGAGACCTACATGACATGCAAGAAATCATTAATATGTTCTAAATATATTATTATGATGTATTATTTTTCTTCATTACTTCGTCAAACAAATAATCACATGAGCCAATCTTAACTGCTGTGAGAAATTTAGTTGTCAGTGTATGAGATGTTGATACCAGCCAAAGTCTAATTTTATTTTTTCGTAACTAACTATCTATTCGTTAATCTTTTCAGATACTTAAATATCAAATTAGTCAGAATTCACATCACTGAATAAAGAAAAAGGCTGAATGTTTCTGTTCAAAGTCTGTATGGTTGCTCAATAGACAGTCATAATAAGAAATTAATACATCTGGGTCAACATTAACTGTAGCTGGTTTAGCCATACTAAATACACTTCCTATTTGGCTAATATGCTGTCAGATTTTTCATTTAAGGACCACAGAAGTGTCTAGGTAACTCTATTATACTGACAAATCATGATGCCAGATTGACCACATGATACATGTTGGTCAGAACATACAGTTTAGAACTTCAATGTACTCTGCACATGATAATAAAAACCCTATAAACCTATTATTACTTTACTTACTGTATTATTTGGCTGATACCTTTATCCAAGGCGACTTAAAATATTTGAGATTAACCCCATAACTCAGCAAACCAATATAGGCCAATGCCTGTTTCTAGGTCTAAATAAAGTAGAATGCACAGCTAGAGTGGAAATATACAATAATAATAATAATTAATAGATCATTTGTCCTACCTAATAATCGTGATGAGGATGGCCCATTTATCTCAACAAGTTTGTCCATCCTATTCACCTAGATTGTCTAAAATAACGTCAAGTTGAGAATTTAAGGTTCCTATAGTCCTAGTATACTATCCACCACACTACTTGGTAATTTATTCAATGGCCTATTGTTCTTTGCATGAAATAAAAACTTTTCAACAACAACAAATTTTTGAGAAATCTAACCTTGACAAGTTTCCAACCATGTCCTCATGATCTTGTTGAAGAATGTATTTTAAAGTAACAGCTGTACCCTTTCTCTTCATAATTTTATACACTTCAGTCATGTCACCTCTTAATCTTCATGTGCTTAAACTGAAAAGCTTCATCTTCTTCAGTCTGTCATTATAGCTCGTACCTCTTAGTCCTAAAATAAGCCTAGTTACTCTTCTCTGGACTTTCTATTACACTGTTACATATTTTTGCCATATGGAGACCAAAGCTATACACAGTTTCCCAGGTGAGGTCTCACTAGTGTATTATGCAACTTAAACATAACCTGCTTTGACTTTAACTCCATACATCATGATATATAACCTAACTACCTCTTAACACTTCTTGGTCACTTCTGCACACTGTCAAGATGTAGAAACTGATGAGATCCACTATGATTCCTAGGTCCTGCACAAAGGGGATACTTTCAAGCTTCTGAGTACTGAAATCTAACATTTGTACTTCCTACCTGTAATACTTTCCATTTAGTTGCATTAAACATCATCTGCCACAACTCTTCCTAAGCCTGTTTGTTGTCCATGTCCATCTGTGTTGATTCTTCAGATTCTACATCATCTGCAATCTTAACCATCTCATTGATTACATTCCAGTGCAGATTTTTTATGTATATTAAAAAGAGCAGTGACCCCAGCACTGATCCCTGAGGACTACCATTATTAACATCACCTAATTCTGAAAAAGTCAGCATCTCAATAACCGTTTGTTTTCTCAGCTTCAGCAAATGTGGTACCCATTTACAGACTGCAGCTTGAATTCCCACTTGTTTCAGTCTGATCATTAACCTTTCATGTGGTACATTATCAAAAGCCTTTTGAAAATCAACACACATATTATTATTTGTACCTGTCATATCATATGCTTGTTTTGCTTCATCGTACAATTAGAGTATATTAGTGTAATGCAAGCTTCTTTGTCTGAACCCATGTTAAGCATTTGCTAATACTCCTGTTCTAGACATGCGGTGCTCAATCTTTTCCTTAATAGATACTTCCATGAATTTACCTGTGATGTATATTAAGCTTATTGGCCTGTAGTTATTTGGGTCAGTCAGATCACCCTCTGTAATATTTTCAGGTTCTTTATGCCCAATCTACAGAGATCTTCAAAAAATAAGCATCAAGGGTTTACTATATATATGGAGTCACTTTTATCCTGTTTCTGTCCTTATCATTACAGTTTGATTTAACTTCTAAGACTCAGTTGGTTTGTTTTTCATAAAGGACCCGCTGCCCTTAGGGTCTTAGGGCTGAGTGGCTTGTTTGATGAGCCATTCATGCCCAGAAGGGGCCATTTTAGAACAGACTGAAGCACACATTCATGCTCACTTCTAGCAAGTCACTCTAGAATCACTTATTATCCTGGTATACACTTTATGAGGAGATATGAGGAAATGAGAGTAGAAGTTATGAGATCGCTTTTATAACTTACTAACTGTCCACCTCGGCTCCTCCTGCATAGTAGTGAAACAGGATAGTGAGGAGGGCCTACTCAGCTCCCCACTCCTGACATCATGCTTCCCCCTCCCCTCGGCCTGCACCCTCTCTCTTGGATTAGTGCAAATACGTCGTTCCTGCAATTGAACTGTGATTCATAGCATGATGAGAGAGGTCGTAAAATCAACTGGAATGTTCAAGCAAATTAAAAAAACAATCTAAATACGTTAAGTAGTTCTCTCATTTGTTAGCTAAGTGGAGGTAAGGTACACGCCCTGAGGCTGGCACGTGATTGAGGAGGGCCCAGCTGCATGTCTCTCGGATTCGCACAAATAAATCGATACTGAAAACGAACTATGATACATAGCGCAATGAGAGAAGCCACAAAATTATCCGGAATGTTTAAGTAAATTATAGAAAAAAACCCGATCTAATTCGGTTAAGTAGTTCTCTTACGGGCGGCACAGTGGCGCAGTGGGTAGCACTGATGCCTCACAGTTGGGAGACCTGGGTTCACTTCCCAGGTTCTCCCTGCGTGGAGTTTGCATGTTCTCCCCGTGTCTGCGTGGGTTTCCTCCGGGCGCTCCGGTTTCCTCCCACAGTCCAAAGACATGCAGGTTAGGTGGATTGGCGATTCTAAATTGGCCCTAGTGTGTGCTTGGTGTGTGGGTGTGTTTGTGTGTGTCCTGCGGTGGGTTGGCACCCTGCCCATGATTGGTTCCTGCCTTGTGCCCTGTGTTGGCTGGGATTGGCTCCAGTAGACCCCTGTGTTCGGAAAATGGAAGGATGGATAGTTCTCTTATGAAAAGCGGACAGACAAACAGTATCTCACAAAAGTGAGTACACCCCTCACATTTTTGTAAATATTTTATTATATCTTTTCATGGGAAAACACTGAAGATATGACACTTTGATACAATGTAAAGTAGTCAGTGTACAGCTTGTATAACAGTGTAAATTTGCTGTCCCCTCAAAATAACTCAACACACAGCCATTAATGTCTAAACCGCTGGCAACAAAAGTGAGTACACCCCTAAGTGAAAAATGTCCAAATTGTGCGCAGTTAGCCATTTTCCCTCCCCGGTGTCATGTGACCCGTTAGCATTACAAGGTCTCAGGTGTGAGTGTGCTCGCACACTCTCTCACACTGGTCACTGGAAGTTCAACATGGCACCTCATGGCAAAGAACTCTCTGAGGATCTGAAAAAAGGAATTGTTGCTCTACATAAAGATGGCCTAGGCTATAAGAAGATTGCCAGCACCCTGAAACTGAGCTGCAGCACGGTGGTCAAGACCATACAGAGGTTTAACAGGACAGGTTCCACTCAGAACAGGTCTCGCAATGGTCGAACAAAGAAGTTGAGTGCACGTGCTCAGCGTCATATCCAGAGGTTGTCTTTTGAAAATAGACATATGAGTGCTGCCAGCATTGCTGCAGAGGTTGAAGGGGAGGGGGGTCAGCCTGTCAGTGCTCAGACCATACGCTGCACACTGCATCAAATTGGTCTGCATGGCTGTCACCCCAGAAGGAAGCCTCTTCTAAAGATGATGCACAAGCAAGCCCGTAAACAGTTTGCTGAAGACAAGCAGACTAAGCACCTGGATTACTGGAACCATGTCCTGTGGTTCTGATGAGACCAAGATGAACTTATTTGGTTCAAATTGTGTCAAGCGTGTGTGGCAGCAACCAGGTGAGGAGTACAAAGACAAGTGTGTCTTGCCTACAGTCAAGCATGGTGGTGGGAGTGCCATGGTTTGGGGCTGCATGAGTGCGGCCGGCACTGGGGAGCTACAGTTCATTGAGGGAACCATGAATGAAAACATATACTGTGACATACTAACGCAGAGCATAATCCCCTCCCTTCGGAAACTGGACCGCAGGGCAGTATTCCAACATGATAACGACCCCAAATACACCTCCAAGACGACCATTGTCTTGCTAAAGAAACTGAGGGTAAAGGTGCTGGACTGGCCAAGCATGTCTCCAGACCTAAACCCTATTGAGCAAGGTCTCTAACATCCACCAGCTCAGTGATGTTGTCATGGAGGAGTGGAAGAGGATTCCAGTGGCAACCTGTGAAGCTCGTGTGAACTCCATGCCCAAGAGCGTTAAGGCAGTGCTGGAAAATAATGGTGGCCACACAAAATATTGACACTTTGGGCACAATTTGGACATTTTTCACTTAGGGGTGTACTCACTTTTGTTGCCAGCGGTTTAGACATTAACGGCTGTGTGTTGAGTTATTTTGAGGGGACAGCAAATTTACACTGTTATACAAGCTGTACACTGACTACTTTACATTATATCAAAGTGTCATATCTTCAGTGTTGTCCCATGAAAATATAATAAAATATTTACAAAAATGTGAGGGGTGTACTCACTGTTGTGAGATACTGTACGTTGGATTTTATATATTATGGAGATTTTATTGATTCATTTAAGAAATTAGAACATCTGAAGTCTATGAATGACGAAACAGTGGATGCATGGTAAAATCACCCTTGAACAGGACACCAGCTCATTTCAGTTCTTTCTCACTGGAATTTGTTTAGGTGGAATGTTACAGACAACAGGGGGAAAAATGACAAACCATTTATTTTACTTTTAAAATTGTTCTAGTCTTTTCATAAACATAACAACCTTAAATACAATTATCTACTATGTTTAAAATGTAAATATCCTTCAGGTTTATTCAGTGTTTGAAATCTGCTTGGATTCCTGTTGAAGAACTTTCCCTCACTTTATTTTTGTGGGTTATCTCACCTACGTGAACTACAAAAAGTCATGAAAATTATGATTCACTGCTTATATAGTCAAAAATGTCAAAAATATCAAATATGTTAGGAATAAGCAGAAGAATAATTTAGAGCAAAACACACCAAGAAAATGCCAAGCAGTTAACAATACAGAAAATAATAACAATGCATAACTGCAATGTGAGACATATACATTCATATTTAAAAGGACAAAAGTTGAAAGACAGATATGAATCACAGTTACATAAAGAAAAAATAAATACACCAGTAAATAAATCAAAAATACATATAAAAATAAAAATATAAAACAAATATGTAAGAAAGTGTGAAAGGTCATTTTAAAGACTATTGCAAGTGTCAGTCAACAAATTTCAAAATAGCACAACAACATGAGAGAAAAGAGTTGAAGTGATACAGGATCAAAACAACGTGATCCTAATTTGTCGTGATGTTCTTGCCCATATAGGCTCTCATTCATTCTGATCAGGTCTAAAAGTGGGATCTCCAAGTCACCAATATTATTATTATGCATTTATTTTGAAACGAGAAAGCATCTGCTTCAACAAGGTGTGTTTTTAATGTGTTAGAAAAACCAGAAAGGCTGAAGGTACAAAAGATTATAGGATATCTTCAGTCTCAGAAGAGTCTAATCCCCAGAGAATATCATGACGTTTCAATTCAACAAAATGCAGTTTTCATGCTTTAACAGTTACTCATTACATTATTGTTCTCCATGATGTTCAGATCCAAAGGGCGAGAGCTACTGAAGCAAAATTGTTATCCTGCCCACAGACAAGCTTTCTGGCTAACTGGCCCAGCATAAATGAGAAAGGTCTGGCACCCTGGGCTGGATCTTGCTGTTGCCACTAAGACTAACATTTTGCTACAAACACTAGGCTCAACAAGCAGATGCATTTCAGTATTAGTAGCAGTATATGTGGAACCAAGAGAAAAGGTAAACAGGAAAACTAAAATCCTTTAATATCCTATTGGTCACCATATGTTTACTTCTAAATCAGTAAAAGTATGTTTACCAACTGTAAATAGCTTTATGTAATGTTTTCTTAAATTAGTTTTTATCTAATAAATAAAAAGAAGTCCACAATTTTGGATTATAAGGTGGAGAGGGGTTTATGCTGCTGCCTCAAAATCCAGTGCTCACTTAGTGTCTGACTAGGAGTTTATACATTCTTCTCATATCTGTATAACTTGTTTAGGTACACTAGAGTTAGGTTAATTGGACTTGTATAAGTGAGTTTGGCCATCACATGCAGAGTGGGTTTCTTCATCACACCCATAGCTGCCCATATGGCATTACATTTCTGAAAGCTTGTAATGGAAGTAGCATGTGCAGATAATGGCTGAATTAATTTTGATATGTTTTTCCATTTTTTCCATTTGGCAGAATTTCAGTCGGTCCCAAGCCCGGATCAATGGAGAGTGTTATGTCAGGAAGGGCATCCAGTGTAAAATTTTGCCAAATCAATATGTGGACAACAATACAAATTTCCATACCGGATCGGTCAACAGGGTGCTGGCGGAAATTGGGCTACTGTTGGCCGAAGAAGAAGAAGAAGACGAAAAGGGGGAGATGTGTCCGGAGGCAGGAGGAGAGGAGTAAGGTAAAGAGAGTGGAACTGAGGGTAGGAACTTTGAATGTTGGCAGTATGACTGGTAAGGGGAGAGAGTTAGCCAATATGATGGAGAGAAGGAAGGTTGATATATTGTGCGTGCAAGAGACTAAATGGAAGGGGTGTAAGGCCAGGTGGATCGGAGGTGGATTCAAATTGTTCTATCACTGTGTGGATAGGAGGAGAAATGGAGTTGGGGTTATTCTGAAGGAACAGTATGTCAAGAGTGTTTTGGAAGTGAAAAGACTGTCAGACAGAGTAATGATTATGAAGCTGGAAATTGGAAGTGTGATGATGAATGTTGTTAGTGCATATGCCCCTCAAGTTGGGTGTGCAATGGATAAGAAAGAAGATTTTTGGAGTGAGTTGGAGGAAGTGATGAACAATGTACCCAAGGGACAGAAAGTGGTGATTGGAGCGGATTTAAATGGACATGTTGGTGAAGGGAACAGAGGAGATGAGGAAGTGATGGGTAGGTATAGTGTCAAGGAGAGGAATGAAGAAGGTCAGAGGATAGTGGATTTTGCAAAAAGGATGGACATGGCTGTGGAGAATATGTATTTTAAGAAGAGGGAGGAACATAGGGTTACGTACAAGAGTGGAGGAAGATGCACACAGGTAGATTACATCCTATGCAGAAGAGTCAATCTGAAGGAGATTGAAGACTGCAAAGTGGTGGCAGGGGAAAGTGTAGTTAAGCAGCATAGGATGGTGGTCTGTAGGATGATGTTGAAGATCAAGAAGAGGAAGAGAGTGAGGGCAGAGCCAAGGATCAAATGGTGGAAGTTGAAAAAGGAAGACTGCAAGGTTGAGTTTGGGGAAAAGATGAGATATGCACTGGGTGGTAGTGAAGAGTTACCAGACAGCTGGGAAACTGCAGCAGATGTAGTAAGGATGACAGCAAGAAGGGTGCTTGGCGTGATATCTGGACAGAGAAAGGAGAAAAAGGAAACCTGGTGGTGGAATGGGGAAGTACAGCAGAGTATACAGAGGAAGAGGATGGCAAAGAAGAAGTGGGATAGTCAGAGAGATGCAGAAAGTAGACAAGAGTACAAGGAGATAAGGCACAAGGTGAAGAGAGAGTTGGCTAAGGCTAAAGAAAAGGCGTATGATGAGTTGTATGAGAGGTTGGACACTAAGGAGGGAGAATAGGACTTGTACCGATTGGCTAGACAGAGGGACCAAGCTGGGAAAGATGTGCAGCAGGTTAGGGTAATAAAGGATAAAGATGGAAACATACTCACAAGCGAGAAGAGTGTGTTGAGCAGATGGAAAAAAGTACTTTGAGAGGCTGATGAATGAAGAGAATGAGACAGAGAAGAGGTTGGATGATGTGGAGATAGTGAATCAGGAAGTGCAAGGGATCAGCAAGGAGGAAGTAAGGACAGCTATGAAGAGGATGAAGAATGGAAAAGCCGTTGGTCCAGATGGCATGCCTGTGGAAGCATAGAGGTGTTTAGGAGATGGCAGTGGAGTTTTTAACCAGATTGTTTAATGGAATCTTGGAAAGTGAGAGGATGCCTGAGGAATGGAGAAGAAGTGTACTGGTGCCGATATTTAAGAATAAAGGGGATGTGCAGGACTGTAGTAACTACAGGGGGATAAAATTGATGAGCTACAGCATGAAGTTATGGGAAAGAGTAGCGGAAGCTAGGTTAAGAAGTGAGGTGATGATTAGTGAGCAGCAGTATGGTTTCATGCCAAGAAAGAGCACCACAGATGTGATATTTGCTCTGAGGGTGTTGATGGAGAAGTATAGAGAAGGCCAGAAGGAGTTGAATTGCGTTTTTGTGGACCTGGAGAAGCCATATGACAGGGTGCCTCGAGAGGAGCTGTGGTATTTTATGAGGAAGTCGGGAGTGGCAGAGAAGTACGTAAGTGTTTTACAGGATATGTACGAGGGAAGTGTGACAGTGGTGAGGTCTGCGGTAGGAGTGACGGATGCCTTCAAGTTGGAGGTGGGATTACATCAGGGATTGGCTCTGAGCCCTTTCTTATTTGCAATGGTGATGGACAGGTTGACAGATGAGATTAGACAGGAGTCCCCGTGGACTGTGATGTTTGCTGATGACATTGTGATCTGTAGCGATAGTATGGAGCAGGTTGAGGAGACCCTGCAGAGATGGAGATATGCTCTAGACAGGAGAGGAATGAAGATCAGTAGGAACAAGACAGAATACATGTGTGTAAATGAGAGGGAGGTCAGTGGAATGGTGAGGATGCAAGGAGTAGAGTTGGCAAAGGTGGATGAGATTAAATACTTGGGATTAACAGTACAGAGTAATAGGGATTGTGGAAGAGAGGTGAAAAAGAGAGTGCAGGCAGAGTGGAATGGGTGGAGAAGAGTGTCAGGAGTAATTTGTGACAGACGGGTATCAGCAAGAGTGAAAGGGAAGGTCTACAGGACGGTAGTGAGACCAGCTATGTTATATGGGTTGGAGATGGTGGCTCTGACCATAAAGCAGGAGACAGAGCTGGAGGTAGCAGTTAAAAATGCTAAGATTTGCACTGGGTGTGACGAGGATGGATAAGATTAGAAATGAGTACATTAGAGGGTCAGCACAAGCTGGACGGTTGGGAGACAAAGTCAGAGAGGCGAGATTGTGCTGGTTTGGACATGTGCAGAGGAGAAATGCTGAGTATATTGGGAGAAGGATGCTAAGGATAGAGCTGCAAGGCAAGAGAAAAAGAGGAAGGCCTAAGAGAAGGTTTATGGATGTGGTGAGAGAGGAAATGCAGGTGAAGGGTTTAACAGAACAAGATGCGGAGGACAAAAAGATATGGAAGAGGTTGAACTGCTGTGGCAACCCCTAGTGGGAGCAGCTGAAAGACAAAGAAGAAGAATATTTCAGTCTGGGCATGGGCACTATGGAAATTAAGCACATTTAGGTGAACCTGAAAATGATTTGCAAAAACGTTCCAAAAACTGAAATAATTCATTTCAAGAAGTATGTTTTCTCTTCTATAATACAAACAAGAGCCAAATCTCAGCACTAGTTGTGGAAGAACTGAGGTAATCTGTCATGATGGTAGGTTTTACAGTTTGCCATGTTCTGCTGTCCATTTGCATCTGGTTTTGGAATTGCCTGGACCTGAACCAAAGCCCATCCATCCATCCATCCATCCATCCATCCATCCATCCATCCATCTCTTTTGTGAGTACTTCATCCAATTTGTGGTGTTTGGGCCCCAGATCCTCAACATCACAAATGAGGCAGGAACTGATATTTAACAAGGGGAGTGTTCTATATATTTCTTCTTGGATTGTTTATTAAATACTTACTTTTTATAAAGAGATTTTCATTAAGTTATTTTACTTCCTTTCTTGTGCAAGAAGTTTCATGTACATATTTGGCTCTGTCATGGTTAGGCAAATGCAACATTAATCCAAAGCGCTTAGCTGATTCCCTTCTTGGATGGTTGTTCTGTATTTTAATAACTTCTTGCTTGTTTCTATCCTAGTACTACTGCTTGATGAGTTTGTTTTCCATTTTCAGTTGCATGTGATTGTTTCCTCTTAAATGAAGCAATAAGCAGAAGCAGAAGCAACCGTCCAGCTCTGATCTTTTTTATCTGCTGAAGTAATTAAAAGGCCTAAAACTGAGACTTCTTCAAACTGTCAAAAATCCTAATGTTCCCACATGAAAAAAACTTATGTCATCTTTGTAGCTAGTGGAGGTTCAGACCGTTTTTTTTTTCCTCTACTGCAATCCAATATGGATATGTTGGTATGTAGAACTAGCCTAATTTTGTACTTAGTTGTCCTGCACTCCAATGGCCACAAAAAGAATATATTATGCCCATGTCACATTATGTGACTTATCCAATGATTTTCACCCATAGCCTTCATTTACAAAATCTTAGCAAGTCATTGTCGGTTGATGGCATAATCCCGTGAGCTGGTCACATAATGAGATTGCCCAGTGACTCAGTTCAACAAGCTCAAGACTTTCTCCAATTAAAGTTGTTTTTAGTCATTGGGGCTGGTTCTGTGTGCAGGAGAGGTGATAACAAATGAGTACTCATCCAGAAGTACAACTGTGCTGAAAAATCGGCACTCAGTTGGTAAATGTGACATTGCCTGTGATTTTCAGTCATTTAAATTGGCATGGTTGGGTAACAAAAGCGGTGACTGCACTGTAAAAATCTGACATACAGTACCCCACTACTAGAAGTCACATTATATGACATTGCCTTTAGTTTGCTGGGATAAAGGATCATCATCCATCCAGCTCAATTCACTTCAACCACAACTGGGGTCTGCTATACAATTTACATAAGGAAGAGTAATTTAAGATTATGGTGCATTCACACCAAAAGGCATTTCAAGGCCCTACAATGCATTCAAAATATTATGATTTAAGGAAATAGAACAAGAAGATTCCATTGCTACACTTTTTGTATATTTTTTAAGTTTGATTATGTTATTATTTCTCATTCTCATTTTAAGAGACATCACTTTACCATGTTGTATTTTGCTTTCAATTGTGGGTGCCACCATTTGGTATTTTTTGAATGACTATGGTCATATTATTGTTAATGTAGCCTTCTTGTTGTTACCATGTGCTGGCCAGAAGTCCAAAGTGTATCATCATCATGCCTACATTTTATAGGATGGCAGAAAACTATTTCCTTCATCCAGAATTCTTGCAGTGGGTTTTATTGAATTTATCATCTACTTAGAAACCCTGTTTGTTTCTTTGACTTTTGGTTTGCATTTTGATTTTTGATATTTTAGTTGGGTTCCTTTTTGGTTTACACTCCTGCCTGGTCCTGAGAATATTTCTTCTTTTATTTTGATTTGACTTAGTGCTTGATAAATTCTACAGAAAAAAAAACAAACAAAAGCTTAAATATTGGTAAATCTGACCTATAACATAAACATTAAGTTCTTGGAAGCAATTTATTGAAATCTGTGGTAATGTTATGTTTACCATTAGGTAGGATACACTGTTATATGGATGTTCAGTTAAGTCTTGAAACTCTTGTTGGGAGCAATTGAGTACACTATATTACCCTACAATCCAAGGTCTGATTACAGTGACATTTTACAGTTTCACATGATTTTTTTGTCACTTAGACTAATAATAAACTGCTCAAAAAATTAAAGGAACACTTTGAAAATATATCAAATCAAAATGGGAAAAAATCAAACTGGATATCTATACTGATATGGACTGGGTAATGTGTTAGGAACAAAAGGATGCTACATCGTTTGATGGAAAGGAAAATTATCAACCTACAGAGGGCTGAATTCAAAGACACCCTGAAAATCAAAGTGAAAAAATGATGCGGCAGGCTGGTCCATGTTGCCGAAATTTCATTGCAGCAACTCAAAATCGTACTCAGTAGTTTGTATGGCCGCCATGTGTTTTTATGCATGCCTGACAACGTCAGGGCATGCTCCTAATGAGACGACGGATGGTGGGATCTCCTCTCAGATCTGGACCTGGGCATCACTGAGCTCCTGGACAGTCTGAGGTGCAACCTGGTGGTGTCGGATGGACCGAAAAATAATATCCCAGAGGTGTTCTATTGGATTTAGGTCAGGAGAGTGTGGGGGCTAGTCAGTGGTATCAATTCATTCATCCTCCAGCAACTGGCTGCATACTCTCATCACATGAGGCAGGGCATTTTAGTGCACCAGGAGGAACTCAGGACCCACTGCACCAGCACATGGTTTGAAAATGGGTCCAAGGATTTCATCCCAATACCTAATGGCAGTCAAGATGCCATTGTCTAGCCTGTAGAGGTCTGTGTGTCCCTCCATGGATATGCCTCCCCAGACCATCACTGACCCATCACCAAACCGGTCATGCTGAACAATGTTACAGGCAGCATAACTTTCTCCACGGCTTCTCTAGACCATTTCACGTCTGTCACATGTGCTCAGGGTTAACTTGCTCTCATCTGTGAAAAGCATAGGGCGCCAGTGTTGGACCTGCCAAATCTGGTGTTCTATGGCAAATGCTAATCAAGCTCTACAGTGCCGGGTAGTGAGCACAGGGCCCACTAGAGGATGTCGGGCCCTCAGACCACCCTCATGAAGTTTTTTTCTGATTGTTTGGTCAGAGACATTCACACCAGTGGCCTGCTGGAGGTCATTTTGTAGGGCTCTGGCAGTGTTCATCCTGTTCCTCCTTGCCCAAAGGAGCAGATACCGGTCCTTCTGATGGGTTAAGGACCTTCTACGGCCCTATCCAGCTCTCCTAGAGTAACTGCCTGTCTCCTGGAATCTCATCCATACCCTTGAGATTGTGCTGGGAGACACAGCAAACCTTCTGGCAATGGCACATATTGATGTGCCATCCTGAAGAAGTTGGACTACCTGTGCAAGCTCTGTAGGATCCAGGTGTCACTTCATGCTACCAGTAGTGACACTGACCGTAGCCAAATGGAAAACATGGTGAAAAAACAGTCAGAAGAGATGAGGAGGGAAAAATGTCAGTGGCCTCCACCTGTTAAACCATTCCTGTTTTGGGCATTGTCTCATTGTTGCCCCTCTAGTGCACCTGTTGTTAATTTCATTAACACAAAAGCAGCTGAAACTGATTAATAACCCCTCTGACCAGATCTACTGTATATCCCAGAGGTTTCATTGACTTGATGCTATACTCTGATTAAAAAGTTTTCCTTTAATTTTTTGAGCAGTATATATAACATAGTGTATTTTATGTGGCTTTGCTCATGATTTTAATAAACTAAGCAATTGCCTAAACCCAAATCTGCACTGGTATTGACATGTGGAAAACACTGAATCTCATTGGCTGTTACTGTGCAGGAGTGGTGTGGGCTTCTAGGGTAACATCCAAAGTTTCTTCCTGTGATTTTCTTCACAAAAGCATTTATGTTAGGAAGAAAAATACTTTAAGAATGCTAGCAAAGGAAAAGACAATGTTTGGAAAATAAAATGATGGAAGCCAATGAGGGATTATTTACCCATCAAACCTACCACATGGTTAGTGAAGGGTGAGGTGGGTGTGAGTGGGGTGCTGGGGTCTTATGGGTTGACTGTTATTTTTTTTTAATTGTTTGTTTTCTGGTAGTTTCATTTCAATAAAAATCTAATTGCAAAAATATGATGTGCATGGATTTGAGGGGTATCAAACTCACCCAATATGAAACCTTATATGCCCAATTCAGGCCAGAATATATTATTGAACAACTATCTCCAAATTTTCTTTACAAGCAATGTACACACAAGACCCTCTCTGCTCATCACAATCATATATTCTTTGTTCTTATCTCTTTTGAAAGTCCAGTCAGGCTCAAAAGTATTTGGACAGTGACACAATTTTCATAATTTTAGCTCATTATGCCACCAATATGGATTTGAAAGAAAGCAATAATTATACGATTGAAGTATAGACTTTCAGCTTTAATTTAAGGTGTTTACCAAAAATATGTATGAGCTGTTTAGGAATGACAGCCATTTTTCTGCATAGTTCCCCCATTTCCAGGGGCTAAAAAGTATTTGAACATTTGACTGACAAGCCATTCTTTAGCCAGGTGAGAGCAGTTTCCTTATTATTTTATTAACTATTAAGCAGGTAAATTGTCTGGAATTAAATCCAAGTGTGGAATTTGCATTTGGAAAATGTCACTGTGAACTCTCAATATGAGGTCCAAAGAGCTGTCCATGCAGGTAAAAACAGTCCATCCTTAAGCTGAGAGAATAAAACAAACTCATCAAAATTTTAAACATTCTTAAAAACAAGAAATTCACTGGTGAACTCAGCAACACCAAAAGGTCTGGAAAACCACAGAAGATAACTGTGCTGGATGATTGCAGAATTCTGACTTTGATGAAAAATAAACCCTTCACAACATACTGTATAGCAAAAACCAAGAACCTCTCTGGGAGGAAGACCTATCATTACCAAAGTCTACAATCAAGAGAAGACTTCATGTAAGTAAAGACAGAGGGTTTACCACAAGGTGCAAACCACTGGTAAACCTCAAGCATAGGAAGAACAGATTAGACTTTTAAAAGCATGTGCAGCTCTGGAACAATTTTCTTTGAACAAGGGAAACTAAGACCAACATATACCAGAATGTAGGAAAGAGAAGAGTATGAAGAAGAGAAGAAATGGCCCATGAACCGATCAATACTATATCATATGTGAAACATGGTGGAATTTTATGGTCTGATCATGCATGGCTGCCAATGGACGTCAATCATTGGTGTTTATTGATGATATGACTGCTGGCAGAAGTAACAGGATGCATTCTGAAGTGTATAGGGCTATACTATCTGCTCAGATTCAGCCAAATGCTGAGAAACTGATAGAACAACACTTCACAGCACACATGGACAATGAGTCAAAACATACTGTACTGCAAAAGCAAAGAAGTGGAATATTCTTCAAACGCCAAGTCAATCAAATTACCTCATCCCAACTGGACATGCATTTATCTTGCTGAAGACAAAACTGAAACCAGAAAGTCCAATGAACAAGCAACAACTGAACACAGATGCAGTAAAGGCTTGGCAAAGCAACAGTACGGTGGAAACTCAGCACTTGGAGATGGCCATGGGTTCCAGACTTAAGGCAGTCACTGAGTGTAAAGGATGTTCAACCAAATGTTGAAAATGACCATTATATTTATGATTATGTTAGTTTGTCCAAATACTTTTGAGCCCCTGAAAACAGGGGGAACTGTGTATAAAAATGTCTGTCATTTCTAAACAGCTCCTACAATATTTTTGTTAAACCACTTGAATGAAACCACTTGAATATCTTCATTGCTTTGTTACAAATCCATTGTGGCAGTATACAGAGCCAATTTTATCAAAATTGTGTCACTGTCCAAATACTTATGGACCTGACTGTATCTTTTCTCTTTATCAGTCTTTCTTTTCTTGAACATTGCAGTAGGTTAGAAAAGCTCCTAACAGCTTCAGGACTGAAATTGGCATTGAGTTGGTGTATAAAGCTGAATGAAAGCGGCAGTCAAGACATATCTGAGAGTTTGTAGCTAAACAGGGTACATCTGTTTACACTTGCATTAATATGTGTCACAATCACTCATCACACACTCAATCACACAATCATTACAAAACCTACTGCAAATGCACTGGTGATTAATCATACAGACCACCATTGGATCACAAGTGGAAACGCAAATGTGTCTATATCCACATGCAATCATTGAATCAGTGGAAAACTCAAAAGAATCATGAAGGGTGATAGCAGCAGTCAGCTAGGCAGCATGATTTTTTGTAAAAACGTGTTCACAAAAGGCACTTTAGTTCTTTCAGGACTGATGTCAACTTTTGTCAAAATTCAGGGGTAGAGGACGGTAAATCAGCTGTAAATTGCAACAAAACTTGCCCTTACATTTTAGTTTGACTCTCTTTGCTAGAAGGAAAGTTAAATAGCTTTATTGATTTAACCTCGATTGCCTACGCGTGCATGAGTAGCGAAGAGCAAACAACCTCTAAAATGGCATCAACATCTGGCGAGAGACCAAAGCAAAGCAAATACTCTATGGATGTTTTATGTAATTTCATTGAATAGGACTCTGACTTGTTGAACTTTGAGCTTGATGCAAGTGATCTGGAGATGAATATCGAAAACAAAAGTGAGGTACCAGCATTATCTGATCAGTCCCCAGCTGATCGTGTATGCGCTGAACACTTTCGTGATGTGCCTACAGCAGCGTTCGCCTGGAAGGACCACCACTCTTCATGACGAGAGGTACAAATCATATTGCGTCACACTGTGACCGCCACCACCGTCCACCTGCTGTATAAAGACAGCCAGCCCACCGTGCAATGTTGCCACTGTATGTGATCATGTTCAGCTCTGATGGGAGAGCGTCCCCCACGTGGGGAGGAGTATGTGGCCGTGATATCTCTGCCAATGAGCAGGTACCCTCTAAAACACACTTAGCTGTGATCTCTCTCTCAAAAACATCAACCGTTACTCTTTAACAATCTCTAGATGATAATGTCTGCTGAACAAAGAAGTATTGCTAGCTAGCTCACCTGTTGCATGCTTAGGTGACTGTTAGAGAGAGGATAAGCATATTGCTCAACCCACCACATGATAAACCAACTCAGGATCCCAGATTAGGGCCCAAGTACAGCCATGCAACAGGTGACACTTCAGCACCACACTAGTTCAGATGGAATGGAACAGTGTGAGGTTTTGTATGGTGACTGCAGTGCCAATTCTGCCACCAACCCCCAGGTTTTTTCCTGAAGGTTGGAGGGCCTACATGCAGAGCTGGACGCAAATTAACGTCATACCCAGGACAGAGCAATTTCAGGTTAAGGGTCTTGCTCAAAGGCCCAAAGAAGTAGAGTCATTTTTGGCATCTACGGGATTCGAACCGGTAACCTTCCGATTACTAGGGCAGATATCTAGCCTCAGAGCCACCACTCCGCCCAAAAAGTAACACTTCAGCTAATCATGAAATATGTTAATTTTGAAATATGAAATATGTTAATCTAAGTCCTGAGACACTATTTCAAATATAATTACGAGAATATACATGCTTGTTAGTTTATATAAAGTTAAACATATACATTCTAATAAACAATGTCCACCTTTAACATTTTTATTCTTATTTTTCCAGATTTCTTGTCTATGTCTACTTTGTATATATCCTAGAATTTTTTTTTTTTTTTGTTTATTAATTTTTATTGTAATCATTCCATACAAATAGATCAATTTATAACCAAACAAAATTGAATACAAATCAAACCCCACCCCTGAGAAGGAGAGCTTAGCCAAAGGAGAATTGCTTAGGGCTTTTTAATAAGGCAACAATAAATAAAAGAAAGGGAGAAATAAATATATAGGTAAATAAGAGATGAAGAAGGGAATGAAATGCGGTAAAAGTTATTTCTCTTATTCTAAAATAACATTGATTAGATCCTGCCAGGTTTTGAAAAAATTTTGTACAGATCCTCTAACTGAGAATCTGATTTTTTCCAATTTCAAATAATATAAAACATCAGTTTCCCACTGACTTATCAAAGGAGAATTAGGATTCTTCCAATTTAACAAAATAAGTCTGCGTGCCAAGAGTGTAGTGAATGCAATCACCGTTTGCTTGTCCTTTTCCACTTCAAGTCTGTCTGGAAGAACACCGAACACAGCTATTAGTGGGTTAGGAGGGATTGTGACCCCAAGGCTGTCTGAAAGGCACTTAAAAATTCTGGTCCAAAATGATGTTAATTTGGTGCAGGCCCAGAACATGTGACCCAGTGAGGAAGGAGCTTGGTTGCAGCGTTCGCAGGTGTGATCTTGCCCTGGAAACATTTTGGACAGTTTTAAGCGAGACAGATGAGCTCTATACATAATTTTTAATTCTATGCATTGCGCATATGGAGCTCAAGTGAATTCCCTGCTTTGCTACCTTCCACTCCTTTTCTGATATATTGATTAAGAGATCTTTTTCCCAATGTCCTCTTGGATCTTTGAAAGGTAGGGACTCTAATAGGATTTTATATAATGCGGAAATGGTGTTTAATTCCTCGAAATTGAGTAGTATTTTTTCCAGCATTGTGGAGGGTGCAAGGTGGGGGAAATCGGGCAATTTCTGTTTAACAAAATTTCTAATTTGAAGATAGTGAAAGAAATGTGTAGCTGGGAGGTTGAATTTTGAACGTAATTGTTCAAAAGATGCAAATATGTTGTCTATATAAAGATCTCTGAGCATTTTAATCCCAAAACTTTTCCAGGTATTAAAAACTGGATATGTTTGCGAGGGTTGAAAGAGGTGGTTCTCTTGTAGAGGTGCCACAGATAAAAGATTTTCCATCTTAAAATGCTTTCTAAGTTGGTTCCATATTCTGAGTGAGTAAAGCACAATTGGGTTATTAGTATATTTATGATAACTTGCATTTATTGGAGCGCAGAGCAGGGAGTATAAAGAAGTACTACAGGATTTTACTTCCATTGCGGACCAAGCCTGTGTATGTTCATGTATTTGTGTCCAGGTTTTTATACCCTAGAATTTTATCTAGTCCCAAGTTTAACACTCTTGGAACACTCCTTTATGAATATTAATGATCTAATGAGCTCATTTGTACCTGCCTGCTCTTTCAGTTACAAAACATTTTGATTACACAATAAACGTCAACTTCCCATATGAGCTCTAGGCATACAGGTTAACAGCCAAATAATACAGCAAATAAAGACACACTAAAATGAATAGCTCAATAACCTTAAAATGGTGAGTGGATGTCACATAGATACAGTAAGTGCTGTGTGGTGTAAATGTAAATGAAGGCAGGCATGCGCTCAGCCTTCAAGCGGAAAGACACAGCTCACATTTTCTGCTTGCCGGGTGCTGCGCTGTGTGCGACCGCAGAAGTGTCCGTGCCTTGTTTTGCTTGTCATGTTTCAGCTTATTGTTCAAGCCTGATGGAGCCTGATCTCAAGCAAACTAGCAACATGGCATTACTGCCCCTCAAAACGCTGTTTAAGGGTCCAGGTCCCAAAGAAACCAAAGAGAACGACATAATTAATGAAGCCATCTACTATTGTACGGCCAACGTCTTCTTCAAGAACTATAAAATCAAGAATGAAGCCGATAGGACTTTGATGTATGTGACTCTGTACATTTCCAAATGCCTGAAAAAGCTGCAGAAGTGCAGTTCCAGAAATCAAGGAGAGAAAGAGATGTACATACTGGGAATTATTAAATTTCCCATTCTTGGAGAGCCCAGATTCCCACTGAGTCCCATGTATGCTGATCCAAGCGACAAGCAGAAGGAAGGGACAATGAGGGCAAGTTTACAGCAAATCAGGCAGGAGACTGGCTTAAGGCTGTGTGATAAAGTTTTTGACACCCAGGCAGATAAACCTTGCAAATGGTGGATGTGCTTTGTGAAGAGGCAGTTTATTAACAATAAATAAACTTCTAAACCCATCTATCATTATTTGGATTGTTTTATTCTTTTATGTGATTTATATGGTCAAATAGGGAAACAATCATCAATGTAAATAAAAATCAAGTAAAAATAAAGAGAGAATTTGGTCTGCTATGCTCAACAAAATATAAATGAAGGCTAATAATTTAATCATTTCCAATATTAACACTAGTATCTTTCATGAACTTTTTTACTCAGCAAAACACTTGGTGTAGTCGATGGATTGATTTTTTAGGGTTCCCCAAATTTTTTGGTGTACCTTGTGATCAGACAAAATGTCAACATTTTTTCAGGAAAGCATTTAAGTTTCAGTGGGCTCATTAGAGCATGTGACAAGGAGCGGCACATCTAGGTATTGACACAGCTACACTTTCTTGCTGTGGTTTATTGTTTCATGGTTTCCTAGATGTTGGAGTATTACTGGTTGTTACAGAATCAGATCACCATAGGTGATTCTTCCTCATTGTCTCTGACTCGGTTCACCAATAGTGCCTCCATATCCCGGAGAGCAGTGGCGTGTAGAGCTGACTGGATTGCATTCTATTTCAGCAGATTTTGCTGCCACATTCCCACAGCAGGAATCGAGGATTGCATCATTTCAGTCAGTCAGGTGCTCTTTTGTCCTGATCGGTGCTACAATAAAATGTATTTATTTATTTGCTTGTTTGTTTGTTTTTTTAAAGATAATAATTCATTACATTTATATAGCGCTTTTCTCAGTACTCAAAGCGCTATCCACACAGGGAGGAACCGGGAAGCGAACCCACAATCTTCCACAGTTTCCTTACTGCAAAGCAGCAGCACTACCACTGCGCCACCTGTGAGGATGATATGCTTTAACTTCTTTTAAAAATTCAAACCTTGCTCACTCATATCTCTGATGACATTAAATAAAATTTATTTAAAGTGAAAGTAGAGTTTGAAGGAAAATGTTTCATCAGGTTTCCAGTAATTTTTGACAAGTGCTTTTAGCTGTTAACTCATTCTTCCTTGAAGTTTGCTTCTTTCCATTTCTTTTCACTTACCGATCTGGTTATGTCTAGTATGTAATGCTGGGTTTCTCTGCAAATAAACATAAGTATTGATTAAATTGAAGTCTGAATATTTCCTCACTGGAACTTGCCTTGTTTATTGATCTCATCTGCCCGGGTGTTCTTTTTCAAGTGATTCATTATTTGTTTAGCTCTTTCAAACAGAGCAATCTGGCCTTGTGGAGGTAAGTGTTGCATGTCTGTTCAGGTGCAAGCTGTGCTCATTCTGTTGGAATTGTGTAGTCCTTTTAGGGATAGTGATGAAGCAGCCAACTACTAACCCCTGCTAAGTTTTTGAACCTGAGGTTGCCAGCTCCAGCCATATTACTGTGCTTGATTTAGATATGAATGAATGTCACATAGGCAAGTACTACAACGTGTAAATGTAAATCAAGGCTAAACATTTAGCAATTTCAAGTTAAGCTTGTCCACCAATAATAAAAGGACCACAGAGGTTAAAGTACAATTTTACACGACAAAATACCACAGAAGGGTGGCCAGCACTGATACCTTTAAGTACAATGCTAGCAGTGGTATGTGCATGTGAAACTGAGTTACCTTTGCCTTTATGAGACTGTCACATCTTTGGCATAACGCTAAAATACTAAATTTTGTTATGACATTGTGGCCTGTCTCCTCCTTTTCACTTTTTCTGTTTGGGTCATTCTTAACAGACAGTTCCCATTCTAACTAGAGGTTTGTAGCTGTGGTGTGCTGTGCTGTAAAGATAAACTCCAGCAGAGCACTGCAGATGCATTTTAATGCTAGGTGTAAATGTAACCTGAATACATTTTTTTGGATGCAATCTATATATGAAACTCACATTAAAGAGGGTCTTTGAGGAAACTATCAATCATCATGGGCCATGAATATATATGACTTCAAAGATCTGTCCAGTAGGCCTTGAGTTTGACACCCATGGTTTATATTCTCTAGTTAATCTAACATATATATTTTAAGCACATGAAAGGAAATCAGACTACCTAAAACAAAATAAGCCTGAATGACTGGTGTAGGAGTTGTATCCAGGTCACTGGAGCAGGTAGACATCAGCAGTGATAGCCACAGTGTCTACTTGCACGGTTTTATAACAGGCTTAAATGCAATTTTCCATCCATCCATCCATTATCCAACCCGCTGAATCCGAACACAGGGTCACGGGGTAAATGCAATTTTGTATTTCTCAAAATGCAATGTGCTTCAAAAATCTTGTAAAAGAATCAGGCTTATGGTAATACAGCACATAAACAATTTCAGTAATATGGGGAATTACAGGGAAAGGTTTTCTGCGTGTGGGATCAATCATTTTTAGTTTCATTTTGAATTGTCGCATGCTTTTTTGTTTCACACAAACTATCTGCAAAACCATATGACACAGTTAAACAATGACTTAGTTCAAAACAACATGTCAGCAAACTGCCATGCTGCTGTGAAGAATGGCCTCCATCAAGTAAATCCCAAAAATGCAAGGTAACCAAAACATCAATCCTTGTTTTGCATTAAAATACGCAATAAAAGGTTCCTGAATTCTGTCACTCCCTGACTGACCATGTCACTATATAATGGCAAAAAGGGTTCAGAAAATAAATAAATGAATAGTATCAACAAGAAGGTATTCATGTAGCGATCTAACTGGTGGGAGGACTGAACCTCATATCTGAAGTACCACCGTCTGTCCTGCTAACAGCATGCCTAATTCGATCCTTTGTTGTCCATTTGTCAAGAGGTAGCACTGCTCAGACATTGTAATTTAACCTCTAACTACAATTAAAGCTAGAACCCTAAAGAAGAATATACTGTAAGCTACACAGCATTAGTCAGTTAGTCTACATCTAGAGGCAAAGAGAAAGATTCAATCCAGAATTTAAAATAAAAAGAGGTAATCAAATGGCTAGAGGTGACTTGGTTAATAGTATATTTAACAATAAGCAAGCAAGCCAGCCATCCAGGCTGACAAATATAAACAAAATCAACCATAGTTAGGCCCGGAGTTGTCAGTGGGACACCTTTGTTCACTTCTGTATAATGCATTGTACTGCTCTATTAGCTATAAGCTCTTCTAGATTTATGGCAGACCTTAAAACAAACAAACTGGACTTTTTATTGGCTCTCTTTTGTGCTTTTGGAAGTGTGATATGGTTCTTCTTCTTCTCTACTCTGGAAGAAACTGCCACTGATTATGATGTAGACAGTCGATTATGAGCAATGTGTAAACAGTACTGAAACATACCGTACACTTTGATGTCCTCCATAAATGCTATGTCAGTATTTAAATTGAGATGGCAAACAAATTAAAAGTGGACAGTCAGGTAAGTGAGAAATCTCTGTTTTTTAATGGTCTGTCAAAATTAAGCCAGTGTTACATTACACAACTAATTGAAGGGAATGTCAAACTTGACAACTTCAGTTTGCTGACCTCATCGAGTGAAGCCGTCAGATAACAAAGACGAGGAATTGCAGGGCATAACAAATTAAATGAATATGTGGTGACTTTTCTGCACAGGTTCACATTTTCAAAGTGTCACAAGCTCACCTCCTTTTCTGACAGCCAGTAGCGTGCTGTACAAGTTAGTGAGTTCAATGCCAATCAATGCCCTTTGCTTTATTTTTTTTTCATTTTGTAATGACATACAAATAATGAAACATCAGACAGATGAGCCTCTCTTCTGTTTGTTAAGACCAGAAAAATGCACTTCCTTTGCTTTCTTGCAGCTGCAATGCCTGAATTGTACTTCTTGCTTAATGCTCATTGGTTCTAATAAAACAACATTTATTTCTAACAGCTCATTGTCATACATAAGATGTAGCTCAAAGTTCTTTACAAGTTGTCAAAGAAAAGGTTATAAGAGAAAAAGAAGAATGAAGAAATACCAAAAAATAATAGATAACAGTAAATCAATGCACACTTTATATGCAAGTAATAGAAAAGCACAGTCCCTATATATAGATTCAGCTTTTAGTATAGACATTGGTATGGTGAGCCCACCTTTATGACAAAAGTAACCCTGTTGATTTTTCCAGGGGGAGTTGCAGGCTGAATTAGGACTGAGTTCCTAGGTAATGTGAAGCTATAGGGCTGGTAGTCACAGGCATGTGCCAAGACTGCCCTGACTCACTAAGATTATGTAAATGAAATCTGCAACTGAAAATTGCTAGAAAAATCATGTAGCATGACAGGGCCTTTATATTATTTGATTGGATATTTTCTTATTTATCAATCGAGCTAGGCTGCCTGTTTTTAAGTTAAACTAGGGGGCTTTGCTTGCCAACCCCAACTCCCCCAAACCCCCTGCGCTATGCGCCGGTGTAAAAAGAGGGGCTGAATGCACCCCAAGGAGACATGATCACTCCTTTGAAACCCCTCTTAAAAGGTGATACAATGGGAAACAAATACAGGTTTTTTTACCTCCTCTTTGCTCGATCAGCTGCTGCCTTGCTGCTGCTGCCGTGACACGTGATCTGCATCTCGTGCTGTGCTTTGAACGTTTAAAAGCCTATACAGCAGCTTCCCTTTTGTCTCACTGCCTTGTTTCTCTTCTCCCACAGACATCCTCAAACACTATTCGATCTCTTTTCGCTGTTCCGTTATTTCACCAAGTAATATTTTCCATTTTTTTGCGCTAATGTGATCTTCACTATCATTTTTTGAGACTTTCCAATTCTTCTACTTCCATTATCTCTAATCTGCTCTGCATATGTATCACACCAATGTTTCTGAATTCTTTACGACATTCTACTTTGTCATCTACTCTTTGTCTTTTTCTGGACCCTGGAATGGTTAAATCTCTTGCCACAAAGTCTAGTCTCGCGGGATGTGAAAGTGTCTTTCTGAGAAAGTCACGTCTCGTCTCTCTGAACACGTCTCATCTCGTCCCAAGTTTTTTTTATATAATAGATAGATAGATAGATAGATAGATAGATAGATAGATAGATAGATAGATAGATAGATAGATAGATAGATAGATAGATAGATAGATAGATAGATAGATAGATAGATAGATAGATAGATAGATAGATAGATAGATACTTTATTAATCCCAAGGGGAAATTCACAATAGATTCACAGATATGTACTTTACTACAGTTTGCATAAAATCATAGGGAAGATAAAATAAATAATGAGCTTGCTGAACCAGTCTAAAAATTAGAAAAATGTTGTGCATATGTTTATTTTACTGAAAAAAGTGGATGAAGTTGTACAGTGACCGAGTGGTTACTGATGCTGCCTCACAAATTCTACATCCTGGGCTTGGATCTCACACCAAGTAACTGATGATGTAGCACTTTTTCTTATTTCCGCACATTTTTCTCCAGGTACACCACATTTCTTCTCATTTCTCAAACATCTGTGCTGTCTGATTGGTGATTCTAAATTGGCCCTGTGTGGATATATCCGAGGGTGCCCAAGCAGGGATAGCTCTTGTCTCGTGCCTGATGTTTCCCAGGAAAGTTCTTAGAACCCACAACTGTGATTTGGAATGAAAGAAGTAATATTTATGGTACAAAAAAGGAAATGATAGAATGTTATCTAGTATAGCTCAGAAGTGAGACTGGGTTATTCAATGTATGTAAGTGTTGTCAAAACAGACAGATCATCATTATCTAAAACGTTAACATTTTATATAATCTGGCTGGCATTTTTATTTAGTGTAATGCGTATATTGATCCTTTTTCATAAAACACAGCTTAAAACAAAATGTTTAAGTTCTAAATCAACAGCATTTGCAAAGCTCCTTTCTACAACTTGGTCTGCTTTCAGGCAGTGGAGTGGAGCAGGTCTTAACTTTGATGCCTCCCAGCTCCTTGTGGGATTTGAATTCAGCTGCATGTGGAGCTGGCTTATTCACAACCTGCTCTCATTGCATTTCTCAGCGTATGCCACTTTTCTACACGATACCTAGCACGTACATGGTAACTGGTTAGACTAACTGGTTTTTCTACACTGGTTCTAAATGCTCTATAATGGTATAAGAACATTTAGAACAAAAGGAAAATAATTGCAAAATAAAAAAGTTATCTTTTTATAATTATTAAAAACTTTGAAAACCCTAAGTAGCACGCAGCCGGATAGCAGCTCTTAAACTTCTCTGTAACAGTATAAGGGGCAGAACAAATAATGTCACACATTCACATACAATACTATATATTTCATATACACATATTCTTTTCATTATATTTGGCTACCAAATTATGAAGTATCAAATGACTACTGCTAAGAAACTTTCATGCCTCTGGGCTTTTATGTTTTTCTAGTCTAAGCCATTGGTTCCATTATGTTCTTGCCCCACTCCATTGGTACACGTAAGAAGGACACCCTGGCCATATATCATTGAGATCACGCAGGATTTTCCAGATGCTGGAAGCTCTCAAACATCCAAAGTGATAAACTCAGTTTATTATACAGTGGACTGAAATGTGAATATATGCTAGGAATATGAATATTAGATCAGTTATTCTTTATTCTGAAAAGCAAACAAATGTCTAGTGCAGCTGGAATGTTTAACTTTGTATGCACTATATGTAGCATGGATGTGCTGTTTTGAACATTGATGAATTAAGTGGACTTGTCATGTCACATATCATTGGCATCTCTTGGTATAAGAAGGAATAAATCTAAACTTCAGATAATATTCCATTTAAGTAAAAAAAATCTATAATGCATGTAATACATGTACCATGTAGAGTTTAATTTCTGCAAAAGCACAGTCACATTCACTTACAAATTCATGAAACAACAAACCTCTCTTGTCTATTCTGTCCTTTCTGGTTGTAATGTCCATTAACAGCCACTAATAAAAACTTTGGAGGAACTGCTTGAAGCAAACATTGGAATTATTTTTGTAATATTTAAATGGTTAGATAAATATTTCATATGTACTTCACAATAACTGTAAGTATGAATATACTTGTTCATTTTATTTTCATTTTTTTTACAGTCTCCCATGTATTGTTTTCTGAAAACAGCGGAAAGTGCCTTAAGAATTTTATGTTTTTTTCCTGAGTTGTTTTCCTGTCTTCAGTAGCCACATTTTAAGTACACTAGAGATGGCATTTTAAAATTATTGCAGTGCCCAGAAAAATGGGTAAGCAAGAGCACTGCCGATGATGATTGTATTATTTTAGTTTCTTTCAGTATAACTGAAATGGTGTTGTGTTGTCTTCATTGTATAGTAAAATCGGAGGCGCACAGAACATGACTTTCCCTACAGACTGTAAAGCTGTGATTTTAAAACACTTTTACACTATATTTATATCTGTATAAGAAAATCTTTTAGTTGTGTCAACAAACTGACATACACAGAGAGAACATCTCTCTTAAAGTGTTCACATTATGACAGGGGTCCTCAAAGCTCATCAATCTGTTCAGAACTGAAAGTCCAAAATTTTGTTCCTGTGTGATATACTTGAATCTGTTAGAGTGATTTTACCCTACAGCATTTAACAAGGCTAAGAACTGAGCTAAGTTCTATTTGGGCTGAGAGATTGGCTTTTGAGTTACCATGTTCACGGGTTCACATCCTATCACACAAGTACAGACAGACTTTACTTTGAAAATGGTCATTTCTTGTTCAAGGATTCTGAAGGTGTCTAATCCAAGTAAATGTAATGTATTACATGAAGGAAGTAAAAAGTTTAGGTTTGAATACACAAAAGGAGGTCTGAAAATCAAAAGTACACCTTAGAAGAAGGATTTAGGAGTCATAGTGGATTCGACAGTGTCAACTGGCATACAGTATTCTGAAGCTATTAAGAAGGCTAACAGAATGTTAGGTTATGTACGATGTGTAGAGTAGAAGTCCAAGGAAGTTATGCTGAAGATTTAAAATGCACTGGTGAGACCTCATCTTGAGTACTGTGTACAGTTTTGGCCTCCAGGCTACAAAAAGGACATAGCACCACTAGAAAAAGTCGAGAGAAGAGCGACTAGGATGATTCCAGGGATATAGAGGATGAGTTATGAGGAAAGATTAAAAGAGCTGAGCCTTTTTAGTTTTAACGAAAGAAGATTAAGAAGAGACATGATTAAAGTGTTTACATTTATAAAGGGAATTAGTACAGTGGATTGAGACTGTTATTTTAAAATTAGTTCATCCAGAACAAGGGGGCACAGTTAAAAACTTGTTAAAGAGTAAATTTCACACAAACATTAGGGAGATTTTCTTTGTACAGAGAACCATAAGCACATGGAATAAGCTACCAAGTAGTGTGGAATGCAGTAGCACTTTTGGGACTTACACATCTAAATTTGATGTTTGTTTTGGAAGAATTAAGTGGATAGAACTTGCCAGCTTTGTTGGCCTGAATGGCCTGTTCTTGACTAGATTACTCTAATGTTCTAAAAAAATGTCTGTTAAAAAGTCTGCTTTCCTTATCTGTATACCTTAGAGCGTGGGTGTTGAACTCCTGTCCTGGAGGGCCGCAGTGGCTTGCAGGTTTTCATTCTAACCATCTTCTTCATTAGTGACCAGTTTTTGCTGCTAATTAACTTAGTTTTAATTAACTTGACTCAGACCCCTTAGTAATCTCTTTTTTCTTAATTTGCAGTCAAACAAAAATGAGAAACAAAACAAGCCACCACATGACCAGCTCATCTGTGCCCATCACACAATATCTGAAAATAAAAAAAGGTGAAGGTCTCCAAAACATTTTTTGTGTCCTTAGAAAAAGCCTAAAAATCAGCAGTTTTGGAAATGTCTGCTGTGGCAGAATGAGAGCAGCAACAAACTATGGAATTAAATAATGGGTTTAATTAACAGCAAGAATCAGCTTCTCGTTAAGAGATTGCTTGAAGTGAAATTGGTTGAAATTTGAAATCCTAGTTTAGCTGGTTATCTTTTGGCTCGTTTCACATCAAATTTCTGTTTGGCTGTCATTTAATGAAGAAAGGAATAAATTCAGAGGACTGAATCCTTAAAAACAGGCCTATTAAAATGAAGAGAAAAGAAGTTAGTTAGTAGTGAAAACTGGTCACTGATTAGGAAATGGGTTAGAATGAAAACCTTCAGCTGCTGTGGCCCTCCGGGCCCAAAGATTGGCACCCCTACCTTAGAGGAATGGAGCACTGGTATGGCAACACCTACTCATGTGTAAAAACGAAGATTGTGCTAGATCGATTTATTCCTTCATGGTATGATCTAAATTTCATATTTGAGAGAGCTTAGCCTTATTTTTGAGTTGTGAATCTAAAACTCAGATTCTACTATTATATATCATGCAGTTTTAGAGAATCACCTACCACAGCATTCTCAAATCTGATTAATTGAATTAATTAATTGAATTAATTAATTCAATTCAGCGTCGTGGAGGCTGGTGCTCATCCTGGAAGCACTGGGCACAAGGCAGAAAACAGCTCAGGACAGGGTGCTGTTCCTTCATAGGACTCACCCACAAACTCATCTCACCTTCAGCCACTAAACCATTTGAGATCCTCACTTATTCTACCCAACATGTCTGAAATAACCTGAGGAAAGCCAACACAGACATGGGGAGACCATGCAAAGTCCACATGCATGACACAAGGCACTGGATCCATGAGAGGGCAGTGCTGCCCACTGCATCACCAACCACCACTCTTTTTAGGTTAACTGGTAAATATGGAGAAGCCCAGTGGTGTGCACCCTGGCCCAGCTGTCTGAATCTCCACAAGCAAGTGTCAAAGCAGATAGATTTTAAATTGTATGAGGATAAGTCTAAATTATAAATAGCAGTTCACAATTTCTCACCTTTACTGTAGTTAGAAAGCGTAAGCAAACATTAGCAAATGAGCCATTTTATTTGTCCATTGTTTTACTTGATGAATGTCAAGGCTCTAAAGAGTCCTATTAAATATGCGTCCCACCCTAATCCCAGTTTCTGAAGCCCAGGATGGGGTCATTTTCACTGAGAATCTAAGTGAGCTGTTAACTGCTTGAAGGGAGTCAATCTACCTTTTCACACTTCTGTGCCACTGTTCAGCATGACAAAGGCACCATTCCCAGCTGTGAAGTGTGCCTCCACAGGGCTCACTTTTACCTTCAGTATAGAACATTTCCCCATTAAGACTTTTCTTCTCCTCTCTATGCAATTCTTGTGCAGAACCTGCATGTAGTTAGCTTTCTACTTGCTTGTTAAACTTCTTGCTTGTCTTGATCTAATACTTGCAGTCTTATATTAGGGACTGAAGCTATTATTTTTGCTGTGGTTAATAAGTCAATAATGTTTACTGTGAAGGAAATCTAAAATGAAAAGAAAAAACAATTAAGAGCTTATATGGCATTATCTATGCATATCATCAGTCAGAACATCTTTACCTTATACCACACTTTACAATGGGCTGAAGAAAAGCATGTATTATAATATAAAATAAAATGAGGAGCCAATCAGCTTATCTTACACATCATTGTGATGCAGAAGTAGTCTGGAATATAAAGGGAAACTCCTCATGAAGCTGAAGTGAAACTACAGTATAAACTCTGCACTCATGGTGACTTGATTTTCAATTGAAACCACTAGTCATTTTATTCTTCCATATTCCTAAGATGTTAAGATCGAGTTAATTAATGACTCCAAATTGAACTAGTGGAGCCAAGAGAGTCTATTCTGAAATACAATATTGACACAGGGTTGGTTTATGCCTTGTGTTTGATCCTTTTGGACAGTTTTCTGATTAAACTAGCAAGTGGATGGACAGGTACATGTGTAATAGTGTGTAGAACACTGGACTTACAGTGGATTCAAAAATATTCAGACCCCTTTACTTTCTGCACACTTTACTGTGTTGTAGATTTAATTTAAAATAGATAAATTTGTCATTATTGCCCATTAACCTACACTTAATAATTACCCATAATAACAAAGTAGAAACATGTTTTAAGAAAGGTTTGCAAATGTACTATACAAAAAATTAAAAATTGAGATCTCTCATTCATATACTTTTTCAGAAACTTTGCTGTGGTACTCCAGATTGTAGTCAGAAGCATGCTGTTTGCTTTAATTATCCTTGTGATATGTCTAGAACTTGATTGGAGTCCATCTGCAGCAAACTGAATTGACTTTACATAGTGTGTATATATTCTAAAATACCAGAATTCACACTGCATGTCATGACAATAACTAAACCATGAATTCCAAGGACCTCTTTGGAGACTCCATGATAAAACTGTATACTAAATCAGAGCATGCTTATAAAACCAAAAGTAAAGCATTGAATGTTCCCAGGAGCACAATGGCCTCTGTAATTATGAAATGGAAGAAGTTTGAAACCACCAGGACTCTTAATAGATGTAAACAATCTGGCCAAACTGAGTAACCAGACAAGAAGGGCCTTGGTCAGGGAAGTGACCGAGGAACACAATGGACACTTTAACATAGCTCCAGAAGTCCTCTGCAGAGATGGGAAAACATGATGGAAGGATAACCATCTCAGCAGCAGTCTACCAATCAGGCATTTATGGTAGAGTGTCTAGATAGAAGCCACTTTTGAGTAAAAAGCATATGACTGCATTTCAAGGACTCTGAGAGAATGAGAAAAATTATTTTCTGGCCTGGTGAGATTATAATGGAACTCTTTGGTCAGAAGTTCAAGCACTATGTATGTTGAAGACCTGGCACTGAATACTCATCACCTAATCATCGCCTAATACTATCCCTATTGTAAAGCATGGTGGTGGCAGTATAGTATGGGGGATCTTCTCAGAAGTGAGGACAGGGAGACTAGTCAGAGTTGAGGGAAGGATGCATGTAGCCAGATATAGAGAGGTCCATGAAAAAAACCTGCTAGAGAGTGCATGTGACCTTAGACTAGGGTGACGGTTCATCTTCCAGAATGACAATGATCCAAAGCATACAGCTAAGACAATGCTTGAGTAGCGTAGGGACAGGTCTCTGGCTGTCCTTGAGTGGCCCAGTCAAAACCCAGACTTAAACGCCAAAGAACAACTGTGGAGAGATCTGAAGATGGCAGTTTACAGATGCTTCTCATCTAATCTAATGGAGCTTGAGGGGATCTGCCATGAGAATGGGATAAACTACCCAAATCCTGATGTGCATAGCTTTTGGAGACTTACTCAACAAGATGTGAAGTTATAATTGCTGCCAAAGGGGCTTCTAAAAAGTACTGATTAAATGGTCTAAATACTTATATGAATGAGAGATTCCAATTTTTAAATGTTAATACATTTGCAAACTTTTCTGAAAATATTTTTTTCACTTTGTCATTTTGGATTTTTGAGCGTAGATTGATGGGCAAAAATGCCAAATGTATCCATTCAGAATTAAATTTCTGTGCAGAAAGTGACAGGGTCTGAATGCTGTCTGAATCCACTGCAAAACTAAAAGGTGAGCTTTAACAGAACACATTTAATTGAATGGTATTATAATAAGAAACCAGACATACTTTAAAATTTATTTTATCTTTGTAATAAATACTGATACACTGATATAAAAATCAAAAAATGCATAGTAGTACATTTACAAAGTAGAAAGCAGTTGATTTGATGTGGTAATGCTGTACTAATTCATTTCATGCACCGTGACCCAGCAGTGAGTTGGTTAACCGCCTTGCCTGTGTTAACAACTGATGACTGTTCCTAAATACTGAGTAAGTTATTATGTTTGAGGGTGCAAGATGACTTTTTCATCTTCTGTATAAACTCTTCTCGCAATGGCTGTGTCCCTGCATCTGCTTTCAGGAATGTCTCTTTACATGGGAGCTGTTTTTAATCAGGCCTTTTTAACTCTTTGCTTATTGCTTTCGCTGAGTCATTTTACCTGTCAAGCAGATCTTCTATTGACATTTCCAAATACATTTTTGTCAGTCTTGCCTCCAGGCTATCTCTCTCTAATCCTTTGTTTGTGTCAAGTTTACCTAAATTACTTGTATAAATTAAAACCAACAGTGCTGTACCTTGTAAGACCTAACTGACATCAGTTCCTGCCTCTGAACAGACTTATGCACGTAAGATGTTTTTGTTTAAGATATGCAACTATAGTAAATTTATCACTGCTAGGCAAAGAACATTTGAGTGATACCCCCAGTGTTGTGCTCCTAAAACTCAACAGCAGGCCCCATGTAGGTACTAATAAAAGGACTTCATGGCCACTCAACATGACTGTCATAGTGGGAGCGCAGCCTTTGTTATGCAGTGCACATATTCAGATTCATGAAGGGAAAACATTTCACTTTTCTAGCAGGGCAGAGTAGAAACAGGGTATTCAGAAGAAGTCATTAAAATGTGATTGAGTGACCAAGCTATTGGGACATCTTTATGCAAAACATGATCTGCAGACGTGCACCTCAGTCTACCAACACAACATCAAGAGAAACAAAAAGAACTTATCTTCAAAGTGATTGAAAAGATCAATTATTCAGTGTACTCACAGCTCATAGCTATAGGTAGACATGTTTGAATCTAGGCCTGGTTATTGGCATTTGCATATTCCCCCTATGCTCTTGAAATACTCTTGTTTTTGTCTTGCATCTCAAAGACAGGCAGGTTAGGTTGATTGGTGACACCGAACTGTTCCTGTATAACTGACATCTCACTAAGAGTGAATTCATACTGCTTCTGGTGCTATTGGGCAAACTGAGAACCCTGTGTACTTGTCCCCTAAATGGATTAAGACAATGGATGGATACATTGAAGACTTGTAAGATCACTTATTTTATTTTATTTTATTTTTTTTCTTTCCCTTCCATCAGCTTGTCGCAAATGATGAGGTCACCAAATGTCGCCATCTAGCCTTGTCTTTTGTTAAATCACAGACTAATGTGCCGTGATTCAAGGTCTTCAATGATGTTATCAATCTAGTGTTTTCGTTGTCGTCCTCTATATCTTCTTTCTGTTAGGTGGCAGTGCATGACTCTTTGTGGTAGTCGTCTTCCATCCATTCTGTTGACATGTCCAAACCATATCCAAAGATTACTTATTAGGTTTCAACAATAATAAGTAAGATGTTCTATACACTTTGATTAGTTTTGTTAAGTATGGGAATACACCAAAATAACCGGTAAAGACCACCACACTACAGTCAAGAAGGAGGTGAGGATTATTAGGAATAGTAAATGTGAGCTAGAATATACAGACACCAACACAGAAAGGTGAACAAGAACACAGTTAGAGTAAATCTGCACCAGAGTTCTACTTTAGGTCCTTACCTCTTTGATCTGGTTAGGGATATGTTGAATCACATAAAGTCCAATCCCCCTGGTGCATGCTTTTTGCTAATGACATTGTGTTCTGTAGCATCAAAAAAAGAAAAAGTGGATAAGAAATCGGAAGAATGGAGAAGGGCTTTGGAAGATAGAAGATTGAAGATAAATAGGAAGAAGACTGAATATATGAGGTTTAATGATGATCAGGATTCAAAAGTTAGCTTACAGGGAGAGCTATCGAAAAGAGTGGATACATTTAAATATCTAGAATCAGTGGTAGCCCAAGATAAGCCAACAAGATGCAGAGAACAAGTGCAGTGTGGATGGAACAACTGGAAGAAGGTATCAAGAGTATTGTATGATCGAAGAATTAAGGTGAAAGTTCAAGGTAAGGTTGTTAAAACAGTGGTTAGAACAGCAATGAGACATGGTGCTGAGATATGGGCAGTTAGTGCACAAGAAGAAATTAGTTGTGGCAGAAGTGAGAATGTTGAGATGGATGTGTGGAGTTACAAGCAAGGACAGAATTAGAAATGAGACAATCAAAACTACAACAAAAGTGGGAGAGATATCTAAGAAAGTAGGGGAAAATAAATCAAAGTGGTATGGATATGTGATGAAGTGAGACAATTAATAATACTATATAAATGTAATGAATTATTATTATTATTATGTAGACAAAAGAGTGATGGAAAGAAGAGAAACTGAGGTGGATAGACAAAGTAAAAAAGATCTGAAAGAAAAGTGTTTGACTGAGGAGGAAGTGCAGGACCAAACTGTATGGAAAAGATTGATCAAGCACATCAGCCCCACACAGAAGTGGGAAAAGATGAAGAGGAGGAGGAAGAAGAAGACAGTATGAAGAAGTTGATAACATCCCAAAAGTCACAGAGACTACTAAGGAAGTACAGTATTCAGCAATTTGGAAATTGTTGAGAAAGAAGTACCGCTTAGACTAAATAGGCTGAAATGTAATCAATCACCAGGGCTAGATACATTTATCATCAAGTGCTTAAGGAAGTTAGTAAATACACATATAAACCCTTTTTTTTTTAAATTTCTGCACATGTAAAATTCCTAAAGTCTGGAAGGTAGCAAATATTATTCCATTGTATAAAAATGTTTACCAGGCTGATCCATTTAATTATAGGCCAGTAAGCTTAACATGAATCAGAGGTAAGTTAATTGGTACAATTATTAATAAAAAGATTAAGCAGCACATGTGTAGAATGGGTTCAGATGAGGAAAGTCATGTTTTATTTATATGTTGGAACTGTGTAAGGAAGCAAACAAAAGCATACAATATGATATGGTGTATATGATATTATTTATCTTGATTATCAGAAGGCTTTTCATAATGTGCCACATGAAAGACTAGTGATCAAACTAAAGAAGTGGGAGTTCAGGGTGTAGTGTGTAGATTGGTGCAGAACTGGCTAAAACAAAAGAAGTAAAGCATTATATTGAGGGGAACTTTGTCAGAATTAATTGATGTTAAAAATGGTGTCAATCAGGGATCAGTGCTGGGACAGCTGCTCTTTATAATTTACATGAACAATCTGGACAGGAATATAATCAGTAGCTGTTTAAGGTTGCAGATGACACCAAACTAGGTGGAAGGGAAGATAATGTAGAAACAGCTTAACTGTTACAGAGGGACTTGGATAGCAAACAGGCTAATGCAGATGTCTGGCAGATTAAATTTAATATAAGTAAATATAAACTGTTACATGTAGAAAATAGACATTTTAGATTTGAATACAGAATAGTAGGTCTGAAAATTGAAATTACACTTTGGATCTAGGAGTTATAATGAACTTGTCACTTTTGTCATGCATGTGTTCTTGGTGACCACTTTCCTGGCTCTGATGAGGTAAGCAATACCACACTGGGACGAGGTGGCTCTGGCACTAACTGTCTTTTTCTCTTTCCATCTCAGCTTCAACAAGGAGACCAAGTAGGACACCTAGATCCAATCATATCACCTCTTCTGCATTGGATGCCAGAAAAGCAGATGTCTCCTGGAAGATGGCATTCTTTTGGATCCGAGCCTTCAATGCAAATAGAACTCCCACTGATGGATCTTTTGTCAAAATGCATTGCAAAGCTGAATGCAGCCATCCTTCTTTCTACCCAGGGCACCACTTTTTGATTGATTTTTGGTTTGACAATAAAACAGGGTAGCATGGCTGGTGCTCCAACATTCTTTTAGTTTGCTCTGGTCTGTTCATCACACTATCTATCTCATGACCATGTACAGTGATAAAGATGGCTAATAGAATGTTACATTATTTAATATGAGGTGTGGAATACTTAAATTATTTTTAAGTTATGTAACACAGTAGAGAGGACTCATCTGGAATACTGTATATGGTTTTGTTCTCCATATTACAAAAAAGACATAGTAGCACTATAGAAAGTCCAATAGCCTTATTGTAGGACTGAAAGGTGTGAGTTATGAGGAGATTTTGATGGAGTTGAACCTTTCCTCTTGAAATTATGAGGTAACATGCTTGAAGTGTTTAAAATTATTAAGGGAATTCATTTAGTGGATCCCAGCTGTTACTTTAATAATAAATTCTCCAACTAAAGCATGGAAACACAGTTGGAAATGTGTTTAAGGGCACAAATATCACAAATATTAGATATTTTTCCTCATACAAAAAAACATAGACAGATAGTAGTATGCTGGAGAGTAGGAGTTTAGGGACCTTGACTTGATGTTATTTTGGACAATCTTGATGAATAGGACGGGTTGAATGGCCTATTCTCATCACAGTTATTCTAATGTTCTAATGTTCTTAAACACTGTACACGAATGCTATATCATTCATTCATTATCTCACATTTGTATGCTTCTACAAGTGAAGCATTTTACTTGAATTCACATAGTGCTGAGAACTGATTTTAAACTCACTTTCTTACAATGTGACACCCTTTGTCAATCTTCTAGGGGACATGATGGAAAAGTGGTGAGTGGTCTGGTCTTTCATCTCTAGTGGCCTAGGTTCGTCTTCCAGTCCTGTCATTGTACAGATGTAATGTAAATGTTCTCCTCGTTTCTGTATGGATTTTATTGCAGTTCTTCAAGTTTTCTTTCCTATTGTGTTAATTGTCATTCACCAAATAGCCCAGTATAAACATGTGTGTAAATGAATGTGCCCTGTGATGGACTAAAATCTTGTTCACGGGTGGTTCCTCCCTTGCACCTGTTAAAGCAATTGCTATGACCGTATAGTTGAACAAATGGTTTCAGAATTGAATTAGTGAATACCAGCTTTCTGTTTCTTAGAGGTGTGGGTGAATTAAGGAGTAGTAACCTATTTTTATTAGCCTTCCAATATGACAGTTATACTTCTATTCTGTGTATTTGACAAAAAAAAAAAAATCCATTGTGGCAAAGGTGTTTCAGAAAGTGGCCTACCAGTGCTCTTGGTGTACTGTAGTAACATGAGAGTAACTGTCCTATGTAAATGGTGGCATGGGCTCAGAAGCTGTCCTAGCAGCATCCAACACTTCAACTGACAATGACCAGATTTGGACTCAAACCCAGTCTCTTAGAGAAATGAGGGATAAGTGATTACCATTTTGCTACCCATCAGGAAAGAAAAAAAAATAAAAATGTAAAGACCCAGGGCTTAATAACTCTGTAATATTTAACTGTAATTTAGTTAACTCAATGTGCCTGTTTGCGAAAAAGATATTTTTTCTTGGTATTACTTTTTAAATCTAATGTTACCCTAGTTTGTGGGTTCATTTATTTTTCTTTTCTGCTGAAATGTTGCATTTCTGAAGTAAATGTTCTTTTTCTGCAGGTTCACTTTAATAAAAACAATCTGAAAGTAGGAACATTACTATCACTTGTCCCTAGAGCTTTAATAACCTCAGCATTCTGTATTCAGCCTTGAATGTTACAGAATATCAAGTCAAGACAGGTTTCCCCTTAGTGAGTGTGCTGATAAACGTGGGTAATCACATCATGGCCTCTGCTAACTCTCAATTGTGTGATTTAAGGTCCTCAGTACTATCACCTCATCACTTCTGAGCAGGCCTTTCTAATATTATATAAAATTGTTTATTTAGCTTTATATCAGAGCCTGGAGGTCAGTAACACACCCTCGTGTTAGTTCATTATCTTAATCAGCTTCTGCTTTCTCTCATATGCCCTCTCTGTGCCTTCATGTATGTCCAACTGAAGAAATTTCCCATTATTAACTCCTTTTATGCTACTATTCTTATTTATTCTAGCTATTTATATCATATTAACTTATCTCTTGGTCTTAGTGTAGATAAATTTCCAAAAATGATGTCATGTTTGTCTCCAGCCATGTTCCATTCTAGAATAGCTTGTTTTACAAGCTTCCTCAAAGAATTTGTTTTGTGAGTTATATTTTACATGCGAGCAGGTGTTTACACTATTAATTTCTATTTTAAATTTAACTTTTGTATACCAAAAACCTTTCCACCCTTCTGATATCTTTTATTCGTTCTCTGTTGTCTAGTTTAAAATTATCAAGTATGCTAAGCATGTGACCTACCTCCCCAGTATTTCACAAAGCCTTCAAAAATTGCCTTTTATGTCTATAAAAGTATGTTGCTTCATAAACCAGGACTTTGGCTTTACTGTACCGATTCACTAAATTTTCTCAAAACTGACATTTGCTAGTAACACAGTTTAGGAGAGACAACTATGACACAGCTTTTTCCCTATTATTTTGGTATGTTGAATGACAGCTATCCTTACTCTTTGGAATCTGTTCATTCATGCATCCATTTTCTAACTTGTTAAATTAAATTCAGAGTCATAGAGGACAAAGCCAATTCCAAAAGCATCGAATGCAAGACTTGAGCTGTTAGTCCATTGCAGGTGACAATCATACACACACTCAAATTCAAACCTTGTAGCCCACCTAACAAACACATTTTATGATATGGGAGGAAAGCTTGGCTATCCTGAAGAAAATTCTAAACTCCTTATACTGGACGACTTTCAGTCTTCTGGATCTGTGAGTTGCTTCCTCCAGAGAACCTCATGGTATCAGAGATAATATCTGTGTGTCTCACTGATATTGCAAGCGGGATAATGGAACACCATCTCCAGCTCAACCTGGCAAAGACAGACTTTCTGGTTATTCTAGCTCATCCTTCTATTCAGGATGCAGGCTCTGTTCAGTTTGGCTCATTATTACTAACACCCATCAAGTCTGTCCACAACATTGGAATGGTGACCAGTGACCAACTGTCCTTCACTGACCATGTTGCAACAGTCTCTCAGTCTTGTAGATTCACACTATACAACATCCTCAAGATAAGACCATATCTGACAGAGTATGTAGTACAACTCCTGGTCCAGGTTTTTGTCAAATCATTGCTGCTTGCCTACAGAGTAGTTAATGAGTCAGCAACTATATATCAAGAAGACACTTGTAAGGTCCTATGCTTTTTCTCAGCTTCTTAGGTTTTCAGGTTTGTTGATAAACTGTTTCTGGTGACACCACCTCGGTGTGGTATCAAGTCTTAATCCAGAGTAGTAGAATGAGCTTCCCATCTCCTTTCCAAATTCTGACTCCCTCAAAGTATTTAAGAAGCATTTGAAGACTTGTTTGATGAATTTCTGTCTGTTATGTTTTTGCAACCTAGAAACTATAACTAGCTTGCATTTTGTTCTGAACTCTTCAATTGTGAAGATCATTTTGTAATCTTGCATGTTAACAGATGTTTCCAAAAAGTCTCCCAGACTGATGTTTACTCGATTATGTTAACCTCATTTATAAAATTTTTTGGTTAAAAGTGTCTGTTTGACACATAAATGTAAATGTAAAATGATGCTTTATACTTCTTTCTCCTCATATGACATACAATATTTCTTCTCTGAGAGAATTTTCACTACTTGTTCTTCTCTATAGCCACAAGATCTGACTTTACTGTAATATAACCCCTACTCTTGTTCAGTTTTTGTTACCTTACTTAAACACCGCAACTTTTTTCAGTAAGGCTTCCTCTAACACAATTTGAGCTCCTTAGTAATCCAAAATGCAACTGGTTGGCTAGTGTACGATGGGAATACTATTCCTCTTCTTTGCTCTTTCCTCTATCTTCACATTGCTGCTACCATCAAGGGCAAAACTCTTGATTGACCTAGAGGCTCCTGCATTGCTCTACTCTTTACTATCTCCACTCTCCTCCTGGTCTCCCCATATGTACCTTCACAAAGATTCCATTGTGCTTAAAATTCCCTAGTGGCTGTTGCTCCAGCTGGAGGAGCTGCAAGTGTGTACAGTTAAATTTAACTCCGCACCAGTGGGAAGAGTTTTCTATGACCATCTAATCTGCAGCAAGCCTACTGTACTTGGAACCTCTGCGAACCACACAGCTTTATCAAGTATTTTGTGATTTCTTTCACTTTCTACCCTTTCACTCACTTCTTGATATCTACAGCTAGTCCTAACCCTTTGAACCTTCAACTACCTGTATTTGGTATTTTGCTAGTTTATCATTTAGTCATGGAACTAACTGTAGTAATGCACTACTTTTGTTCTACATTGAATTTTGCATGCATACATTTCAGTAAGTCACTCTGGGTGAAGGCGTTTGCTAAATAAATATTAAAATTACTACTGTTGGCTTCTGCCTCATAACTCTAGGAGAAATATATTTGAATTCTGGCCTGATCAATGTCTGTGTGGAGTTTACATGTTCTCCTTGTATCTGCATGGGTTTTCCTCCTAAATCTCAAATACATGCTGTAGCTCTGTCACATAACCAATGATTAAACTAATTCTTGAATTTTGTCACTGCAGTAACATTTCCATCATTTGAAGAAGGCCTTACATTCACCTCTGTATGGGTTTTGGCAGTTTTGCAAGTATCTGACTTATTGTTCTTTTACTGCACACACCGGTGTGAGTTGGGTGTCACTCTTTGTTCCCATACAGTACAAGTGCCCTTTTTCCGAGCACATCTTGTTGGGATGATCTCACATGACTTTGACTTCCATTACCAGTATTGTATTTCTTCCTGTGCAGTTCCTTCTTTTTCCATGCTGCATCACAGGTCAGTGAACTCCTCTTTCAGTCCACCAACTTTTGAGATGCTAGCGTTCATGGATTCAAACATCAGCCAGTGGATAGGTTGATAAAGACATTTTGTTAAACTGTTTGCCTCCTTAATTTCTAACATACCATTTGGGTACTGTTTTGACACTCTAAAAAGCAGCTCATTACACAAGTTTGTATGTTTTTGTTTATCAATCGTTACTTGTTACAACAGCAGCTCAGAGTGATTATTTAAATTTCTATAGTGTACATAACAAGCAATGTCTTGAAGTATCCTCATCTTTTGTAAATGTCTCATTTTAGGCCTTACTTTATAGATTTATTTTCATAGGTTCTGTTCTTTATTGAGGTTTCATTCTTTCTAGGGAAATGTCAATGTCAATTTATTCATATAACACATTTAAAACAACATATGAATGCTGTGGCCAAAGTGCTTTACAATAATAGAATAAAAGAAAAATGAACAAATAACATAAATAGAAATAAAAATATATGAACATAAATAAAAATAAAATAAATAATAAATAGAAGTAATGTTATATATTCACAATGAGGAAACCATTAGTATTACTGAAGGTCACGGAATGCAAGTGAATAGAAATGAGTCTTTAATCTGGTTTTGAACAGTTCAGTTGTAGACGACTCCTTTATATGATGAGGTAAAGAGTTCCACAGGCGAGGAGCAGCAGCTGCACAAGCCCTGTCCCCCTTAGTTTTACACTTGGTATGAGGGACAACAAGAGACAACTGACCAGAAGATCTAAGCACTCTGGATGGCTGGTGTAAAGCACACAATTCGGATAAATAGGCAGGAGCAAGCCCATGTAAAGATTTAAAAACTGGCAACAAGATTTTAAAATCAATTCAAAAACTGACAGGCAGCCAGTGTAAAGAAGCTAAAATAGAAAAACAGAGTCATACTTTCTTGCCCCAACCAGAAAGCGAGTGGCAGCATTCTGGACCAAGTGTAACCTCTGTATCAGGGATTTGCTAATCTCAGAATACAGCGAGTTGCAGTAATCAAGGCGAGAAAAGATAAAAGCATGAGTAGCTTTCTCAAGATCTCTAGAAGATAAAAAAGGCTTGATCTTACCTAATAGACAAAGCTGGAAAAAGCAACTCTTGACTACAGAATTTACTTGTTTCTCAAAAGAGAAGTTGCTGTCAAAGATTAAACCAAGATTGTGGACTTGAGGTTTGCAAAAGACAGAGAAAGAGCCAAGATGTCCAAGACCAATTTGTGCTTTGGCTGATGGACCCACTATAAGCACCTCCGTTTTATTTTGATTCAGATCAAGAAAATTATTAGCCATCCAGGATCTTAGTTCAGAAAGACAATTGTGGAGTTGATTTATTGCAGAGTTGCAGACAGGAATATAAACCTGTTTATCATTTGCATAGCAGTGAAAAGAAATGTTAAATTTCCTAAAAATAGCTCCAATAGGATGAAAGTATATAGAGAATAAAATAGTACCCAAAATGGATCCCTGAGGAACACCATATTTAAGAGGAGCAGTAGACGAATTTAAAGTCACTGAAAAGTGTCTACCAGTTAAATATTACCTGAACCAGTTAAGAGCCGCCCATTTAAGCCCCACAAGATGTTCAAGCCGCATCAGCAATATCTCATGGTCAATAGTGTCAAAGGCAGCAGACAGGTCAAGGAGGAGAAGGACTGCCGCGTCACCTGAGTCCGTAATAATAGAGATGTCATTGAATACTTTCAGGAGGGCCGTTTCAACACCATGAAAACACCTAAAGCCAGATTGGTAGATCTCAAATAAATTATTGGAGTTAAGGTGATAGATCAATTGATTATAAATAATTCTTTCTAGAATTTTAGCCAGAAATGGCAGTTGAGAAATTGGGCGAAAATTGGCTAAAACTCCAGGATCTAATTCTGCCTTTTTTAGACAGGGACAGACCGCGGCATGTTTAAAAAATGAGGGCACAACCCCCGCACTTATAGAATCATTGATAATGGCTAGTAAAGATGGGCCCATATCTCAGATAAATCATTGCTAGGCTACCAACAGTTACATTACTAATTTCTTTTCTCATGGTTTTCTCAGGATTATGTAGTCTTATATTATCCTCCAAGTTGTGACCTGTGACCAGTTTTCATACTTGATAATTAAACAAATGAACAATATCTTTTATTCAACAGATGCTTATATGACTGCATCTAAGAACAATATCTTTGCTAAAGCAGGTCACCTTCTTTGGTGTGTTTGCATCCTGCCCTCATTTTCATGTAGATTTTCTTCTGCAGCTATGCAGTTAAGGTAATTGATAAACAAATATTGTATCTAGAATTATTATGTATGCCCTGTAAAGGAATGGCTTCTCATTTAGATGTGGTTCATGCTGTGCCAGACAGGAGAGGAGCAATGAGTTGGGTATTCAGTGACAATTCCCCCAAGATGCATACTACTTGAAGACCTTGGAGACCTTGGAAATGAAAACTGTGGACTCAGGAAGGCTGATTTGGTTATCATGTCAATCCTCTCCACAAAAAGCAGATTGTGAATGAAATGAGAGATGGTTGGCTCAGTAGAACAGGAAGCACTGCAAGAGCTGATGTCCTTGGCATTTCTCTTATTGGTTTCATGCTTACCATCTCAATGTTCATTATTGCACTTTTCATCTCATTCTGCTAAAATATATTAATAGAAGATATTATTCTATTTTTTAAATATTTGATTTCACATAAAAATATCTGTATTAATTAACTAATAAAAACCTGAAACAAGTTCAAAACACTTACTCAAAAAATACAATAAGCAATGTACACCACTGCTGGCTTCACTATACTCGCTATCTGTGTGATACAGATTGCTTACAAATATCAACATCTAAAAATACTTAACATCATTCCCAGTCCTGAATACTGCAAACCCAGCAGGCACCTGTAATTTCCTGGCACTTGTCTCCCTATTTATTCTCAAACTTAATTATGAGCCTCTGAGTAAGCATTGATTCAGATTTGTGGCTTCTGCTTTATCCAAGATACTTCACTCATAATAATATTGAAATCTATCTTTCCTTTGTTGTGATTCAGATATGCTGTCCTTCTATTTATTTTTACTGTAATTGAGGCTTCACTCTCTATTAACTGGGTCACTCCTTATCCCATGTGATGAAAACTAAAAAATATATTTCCGGAATGTGAATCATCTACTGCGGTGGGTTGGCACCCTGCCCAGGATTGGTTCCTGCCTTGTGCCCTGTGTTGGCTGGGATTGGCTCCAGCAGACCCCCGTGACCCTGTGTTCGGATTCAGCGGGTTGGAAAATGGATGGATGGATGGAATCATCTAGTTTATGTAATGATGCCACTTTTGGTGAAATGTTCCATGTCAAATAAAGACTGAACACGTTGGTCATGTACTACTTTTTATGTGTACCCCAACATTTCTTCAAATTCACTAAGCATACCCTGACTATCTATATATAATCAAAAAATAAGCATTTTTAAGATGAACAGCATTGAGTCACAATAGTTGTGCAGAGCTGGGAGTTCTGGGTTTGAATGTCAGTCCTGTCTGGTTCGACTTTGCTCATTATCCATGTTGATTCAGTTTGAGTTTTTTGCCTGACTGCTCCAAATTCCTCTGACATCCCAGACATTTTATTCATATTAATTGGTGGGTCCTAATCAGCCTAGTGTGTTTTGAAAGGGCTGACCATGAAGAGCTGGTTCATGTTTTGCAACTGATGTTGCCCAGAATAACCTCCACTCTCACTGTATCTGTGTTTTCAAATAAGCAGGTTTAGAAAATTGATGAGACACATTAAACTGCCAAATTAAACTTCTACATGACTGTCATATCCCACTTTGAAACCTAAACTGTTGTGTGAGAAATGACTTCAGATGGAAGTGAGTCTTGAAACATCTTAAAATGGTTACACAGCTTTGGCTGTATTTTTCCATTGAAGGTAGCCGTCTCTCCACCTGGACAGGTTTTAAATAGAGTGCGTGCAAATTATGCACAACCAGTGAAAAAGAAAATGAAAACAATTTACATACGTATTCCTTTACAGGCATGTTGAAATATACAATAAAGTTATTATTATATTATAATGAGCAAACTAAATTGGAGCAAATATAAACAAGATTTAGTTCTCATGGTAATACTAGAGAAAGCATAAAACCACACACTACAAGGCAACAAGAAAGCTAAAATCTGACTCAGGCCTGTTTTTTATTCAGCCTCTTCCAGAACTGAAGCCTAGTTTAGCAGCATCTGGTGCTATAATAGAAAGCTTTCTGGTGTGTGGTAGTCATGCTGAATTGTGTACCACTCCTATAGCATATTAAAGATATTGCTTTAAAAATATAAAACTTGTCAAGTAAAAAAAAGAAAAATTAAGCAGCTGTTTCTTAGTTTATACATGTAATTCAGCTGTCAACAAAGCACACACTTTTCCGGTTCTGTTGTTCAACAACTCTTTGGCCATCTCACCCTCATTACAGCCTTTTCACATTGATTGACTAAATGTCTGTGAGGACTAAATGAATCTCTGGAGTGTTTGAAGGAATAAGCCTCTCCTGACCCTTGTGAACACAATTAGTTTTGTTCATTAGCTTATTGGACTGATTAATTAGTTGATCAATAAAAACTTTATTTGATATCTGGTCAATCAACCTTTCTTTAGTGAACCAACCTGAATAGGAAGAACCATTAAAAAGCACTTTGCTAAACAAATAATAACACTTTGAAATATATACAAGTGTATGTCAAAATATATCTTCACTCTGTACTTATCAGACGCATGGAGTCAAATGACACATGGAAATGGATGAAACAGTCTGGCATGAAAACATGTGGGCATCTGGTTTTGTGAACTTCTTGTCAGGATTGGGTAAGAGACATTGGCAGTTGTAGCTGAAATTTCCTAGACCCTAGGAATCACCACAATCGATCATTTAAGTTTGATCTAGTTAGGTCAATAAGTTTCAAATATAATAAACTTGCAGCTCCATTAGATATTAGATAACACAATAAGCCAAAACATTAAGCCAGAGATTAGTTTACAGGAAGGGATCACTAAAACAAATCTTAAGTAGAACTGAAAAAAAGAGTATGTAAAAGTAGCCAAATCTGGATTTATCTACGAGAATGGAAACACTAATCCACAAAACTAGTTTTAAAATGAAACACGTCATTTATGTGTCACATTCTCCTTTGATGGTTAAGAAAAGGAGTGTAAGGAAATCTGGCTCTTACTATCACAATCTGTGGTAGTTTAATGATTATTGTGTGTTTTGGGTGTTTTAGTTACAAGGCAATATTAACAGCTTTATGAATTTCATATTTCCAACTTCTACCTTCATGACTGCAAATTAAGTCATGTCATTCTCTAATCCACTTAATCTAGACCAGGGTTGCAGGAGTCTATCCCAGCTAGCATAGGGAACAAGGCAGGAACAAACCCTGGACAGGTCACCAGTACATCGCAGGATAAACACACACACACCAAGCACACACTAGGGCAAATTTAGTGTCACCAGTTCACCTAACCTGCATGTCTTTGGACAGTGGGAGGAAACAGGAGCAACCAACAAAGACACAGGGAGAGCATGCAGTTCCATACAGAGAGGATCTTGGACATGAACCCTGGTCTCTTTACTGGGAGGTAGCCCTGCTACAAGTAAGCCACTGTGCCACCCCTATGTATTAATATGTGCTTGATAAATCAGCTCCTCATCTGTTAAACATTACTAATTCATGGGTCATGACTACAAAGATCTGCCATTTTGGTACCATTTTTAATGGGAAAACATATAATTTTGCACATATTTGTGCTAGAGTTGGAGTCATCAAGCACTTTCCAAAAACGTCAGGAGCCGTTGAACACCACTCAGTCCTAGCTGAATAAAACTATGAATTCCATCAGGTAGAGCAACATGATTCAGAACTCATTTTATTGAGTCTTAGTTTTCTTAACCTACACTTATGACAAAATGACAACTGGAAATATGAGGAAAAATACAGTTTTCCCTAATATATATACAAATTTATGAATTATTAGGTAATTTTTTGATCTATAAGCACAATTTAAATGAGCATGATTATTTTATGATACCCGTATTGATTATCCAGCAGTGGTGGTAACTCAGCCTTACCTTAGCCTGGAGCTTGTACATATGTCCAAAGTCAAAGTCGTCAGTTCAGACTGTTGATAATTATAAAACAGACATCATTATTTTTGGAAAATGGCAATATGGATTTTAGAAAATGGTTAAAATTGAATTCTCGCTACTTTATAGACAAGGCTGGAAAGGACTCTGAATCTCAGTCTGATATTATAGCAGAAGAGCCCCATGGAATGATGAAAGAATGCAGTTAACAAATGGTACTGAGTTAAGGAAGGATGGTTAAATGAGATGGCTCAAGTCATAAAATGACACTTTATTTCTCTTTCCTGGGGGAGGTCCATAAAGGATGAGCTGTTTTGTTTTTCTCTTTCTGTGTGTGTGTGTCCTGTACCTGCCGCATTGTTTTTATTGCTTATATTGAACATGCACATGTAGTTTGTTTTGCTGATGCTCTGGTGTTGAATGTGTAATTAACATAGGCTGCAGCATCTGAACAATATTATATTTCTTTAATATGGTCTTACATTATGCCAGCAGCATCTGCCGTGTTATTCCCAACCTTTAATGCATTTACTGGCTGTTTGCATTTTTGATGACTTGGGCTTAATGCTGTTGTTTAACTCTAGTTTGGTGTCTAAGGTTCGTTCTTTTGATATTAGTTCATCTGCTGGAGTGTAGTAATACTGACCTCTTGTTACAGACATATTCAGTTTAGTGCTTGACTGATTAACACGTTAATCATTTTCTTGTTTTAAGTTTTTTTGACATCAGCTTTCTGATCCAAAACCAGAATTCATTCATTCATACTGGAAATTCATATCATCTAGTGCTATCCACAGAAATCTAAATTCCTGGTGTAAGATTTGGTTTGAATGATGGGTCTGAATGATAATATTTCCACACAACATGCTACAATATATATACTACTTCACGTTTTGTTTAGCTTTCTTCTTAACTGTTTCTTTAATCAGCATGGAATCCTCCTAGGAGTGTTGGGTATGGGCAGAGTTCTAATGATGATTTTGCTTTAAAACTTCTGAACAGAAGGAAAAATTTGAGGTTTTGGGTGGCAAACAACAAGTTTAAAAAACTGCTGCAGATTTTGATGTGTGCGCTTTTTCCACTTCTGACCACTTTAATTTATGAATTAAATGATTAAATAATTGCAGATCAATTACTAAAAACTAATTGCTTGAATTTATGTTACTCAGACTAAACAAACTTATTTCACCCATTATATCCTTGCTGGTGTGAGTCACACGTTCTTTCAGTTAGACCAAGAGGAAATGAACAATTAAATCTCCAGAGATCAATCTGTCCCATGATTTTGCAGGCAACTCCTCTCACTTCTTCCTTACCTCGGAATGACAGCTCTGTTTACTTTACTTCTCTATTGGGTGGGAAAGAACTGCTACTGACTTTTTAATAACACAGAACAGTCTAATTTTTAGGGCCTGAGTTTTTTTCCTCTGCCCCTTTTGTGTAATGATGGCCTCTCTTGGCTACTTTTTACAAAAACAAGGAAGTCTGCATCAGTGTCCCTGGCTTCCGACTAGCATGATGGAACTTCTCACACTGACCTCCTGGTCATAGCAATCTACTTCATATTTAGTGACAGAGGTCAAAATGTGAGAGACTGGGTTCTTTTGTGGCATACCATGATGTTGCTGTTAAATGTTAATGCTGTTAATAGCTAATACACGCAAGTGAACCAAAGAGAGGCACTTTCCTGTATGCATTTTTAAGAGGCTGACTGTGCAAAGCTAAATATAACACAAAAGGAATTATTTTTTCTTTGTGTCCTTTACCTAAATTTAACCTATTAACAGGTAATTTTACCATCATGTCAGTATGCCACAATGTACAGAGATGAATAACCTATCTACTGATGTTTTACAAGTGTTATGAAGACCAAAAGAAGGCTTTGTTAAGGTCTAAGAGTAAATGAGTAACAGATGCACTTTTTCAGTACCCAAACTAAAGTGTTACCCTGTGGTAAACATGGTAGGCCCTAAGGTGTATTGAAGAGCTTTCCCATCCAGATCCTTAGGGACACACACCTGCTGCTATTGCTCCAAAATGTCTTAATGAGAAATCAACCTCTTCCTTAATTGAAACCCCTTATTTAATTGCACTAAATTGTTTTGACACTCAGGACCTCCGTACAGGTGTCCATCTGTTGAATCTTCTAAAAGTGATGGGTATGCTTAATCGGTCAAACTGCAGTTTGGTTTCCGTCTTATATCACACCATCCCCCTCTTCAGTTTCTGCTTTTTATTTTCAATGTCCTGTCTAGGATCAGAGTTTTCAGTTTCAGGAGGTGGGTATTATTAGGCTTTTAATTAGTGTAAGTTGCTGTTTAAATGCATATAATTCACCAACAGATTATGTTTAACCTAATAAGTGTATTGGCATCTAGTGGCATATGGGCTTACTATAAAACTACACAGTTCATGTGTCAATACCTCAGTCCATTTAATTGGTATCTGCTGTTTGCATTTTTAACAATGTTTTTTTTTCTCTCAGAATGTACATGCACATGATAAAATAAAATGTACTCAAAATGTCATAGATTTAATCTGCTATTAACAGTTGTCATGGTTCTCTCCAGCTACTCATGAGGTTCAACACAGATGTACAGGGAGAACGTCTGGCACATTAAAATGGAAGTTGGGTTGCCTCACAGGAGCTTCAGAAGACTTCATGCTCTACTCTGTAGGGTTGATCAGAGTTAGGCATCATGTCACATCCAGGATAAAAGGATGACGCAGGCTTTACGAAGGCAACATCAGATGAAGGAACTCTTCCTGTGAGGAAAATGAAGAAGCTACAAAAAAGAAACTCTAACCCTGCAGATTAGGGACAACAGGAAGAAGAGAAGCCCTGAAGGACTTATATTTTTGGACAGTTTGGAGAACTGTCCTTTGGAGAAGAAGAACCTAAACTGCTGGAGAACATTGACCTTAGCTTTTAAAAGCACTCTTATTATTCCAAAAAACAGACCCCTAAAAGAAAAGCATAAAATTGTTGTTTAAAGTGTTGTTTTGGCTTCTTAAGAGGCTCCCTATGGTCACACTGTGTATTGAATGTCAGCATTGCATTAAAAATGTTTATAGAAAAGATATAAAATCTTGCCACATCTTCTTTAGCCATTATCTTCCAAACTTAAAGGAGGAATGATGAAGTGGTATCTTTTACAGAAAATTAAAAGTTTAAGATAACATGATTGTTATTTTTAGATAACACAGTTCCAATGTAAATTTAGCACTGACAATTGAACACGTCAATCACTTCAAACAGTAAACAAATAAAAAACCCTTAATTTTGTAGTACGAAATTACAACTTGAGGACAGATGATTTACAAAGAATTTTGTTTTCCGAAGAATATTTGTGGTATGTTTGTAATGTATACAAGATGAACATCATTGTTGAATGGTTTCTACAGAGAGGAAGGGATTGCCTAAGCTTATTAAAGTGCAGCTTTTTGTATAAGCAACTGATATATTACACTGAATTCATATGTTGAAAGCGGAGATCTTCCTCTTTGATAATTATTCTAATAGAAAGTATTCTCTTCTTTATCCTTTATTTAAACATGTTTAATATATAATTTTCATTCTGTTTAAGATTTATAAGTGATTTGAAAGTGTCACCCATCCTCCATAAAGAAGGATATTTATTGTTTATTCACTGTGTACAGTAGATTCAGTTTAATTCAAATACTTTTGATGGGCACTCTTAACTGAGTACAGGCTCAGAGTGCTTTCAAAATTTTAAAGCAAGAATTCATTAACGGTAAATTGTTGAGCCATACAGTTACATACATGAACACAAAAATTATGGTAAATAGACAGAAGAACAAAACAATTCTCAATGTTTACTAAAAAGAAATAAAGTATGAGGATATAAAGTTCATTAACATCATGACTGTAATGTCGCCAGTTGATAATTGAGGAGAGACAAACAGAAAGTCCAGTTAACAGCATTCCTGCAGAAAATAAATCTCTTGGGGGACTGGGGTCATGGTTGTTTAAAATTTATAAAGTCACAGTTTTGATGATATAGGCCAACTTGCCACTCTTCCCTTCCTGAATTGACAACCTAAAAAGAAGTAGATTGAATCCTTGCATCAGTTTAGGACTCTAGGAACATTCAAAACCTGGCTTGATGTTGTTTTGGAGAAATTAGCTGAATAGGCTTGGTTAGCTTTGTATAGGCTGAATAGCCTGTTATCAAAATGTTTTCTAATGTTCTGATATTCTAATTTAATCCCAAGGTTCCTTAAAAGCTTTGGTGTCACTTTCCATGTGAAGGAGTAGTAGCTTAGTAAAGTAGAAGTAGCATCAAGAGCCACAGCAAGATGCCAATAAGAGTAATGGAATGAGGGAAGGGGACCAATAACGATTTATGATGATTACCAAGATTTTATTTTGAGCAAATAACTAAAAATAAGAGTTGCAAGGTATGCTAGACTAATAGTAAATGTCCAGTTGGGATTTAAATGCTGAGACTAAAGCAGGCAGTTCACCCCACAGATTTGAGGCCTTGCCCATAGGAATGAAAAAATCATAAAAAGAGATATCCTTAATATCTTTTTTGGTTTCTTCTAGACAACAATGAAATCAGAAAGAAATAAAATGGAGACATTTTCTTTTGTCTTAAGCTTCTCAAAAGTTTTTTCCTCAGAAAAAATACCACGGTATTCTCACAAGTGTCTCCTCTTGAGCTTCAGCAGTGTTCTCAGCAAAGTAACACAATGGGCTCAGATTTTCCAACTAGTGTCTTGACATATTTTTTGCAATTTGAAAGTATTTGCATTGTGTGCTCAGTAATATATGATGAAATGTATAGACAGTTGTTTGTGGTAATAAAACACTTTACTATGATTACAAAACTATAGTCTTTGTTTCTGAATGTTAGCTGCTCTTATGTATATTGCCATGCTCCAATTAGGTCATACACCTTTCAGAAGACAATGGTAGCATAGTGGTTAAGATTTTGGATTTCACACCGTAAGGCTGTGGGTTCAGATCCCACTACAAGCAATATGGGAACCTGAGAAAGTCACTTCATCTGCCTGTGTTCCAATTTGGAAAAGGAAAGAAATTGAATCAACCATAACTCAAATGTTGTAAGTCACTTTGGGTAAAGACATTTGTCCAATAACAAGTGAAAATCTAAAGTCTTTAAAGATTAGAGAGAGATCTCACAAAATATAACATGCTTTCCATGTTCTCAGTTTTGACTCTTTTTACCTCAAGTCTCCTTTTTGTCTTAATCTATTTCTCCTAAGGAATTTTAGAAGAAACATCTGTAACAAAGTTGATTTTTAAACAAAAATCTCTTTTAAGTCTCATCAGCCATCAAAGATTAACCTTTCAGCAGTAAAATGTTCCTATGGGTGTAAAAGTTCAACCTTCCACGCTAGACTTATGCACATAACAAACAAATATTGATTTGAAGAGTCTGTAAGTAATGCATTGCAGCTGTTAATTCTACTATAAATATATGGACTTTTCTCTGTCCTGCACACTTAGAAACCATTTTAGTTAGAAAAAACAGCTTTTGGACAATACTATACTGTGTATGATGAAAGACAGGTGTCTAAGATAATTCCAATATGGTTCACTGCTCCATTTGTTTCATCTGAAAGGTTTTAATTGTTTCGGTCTTTTCTCCATGCTCATACCTTGCAGTCCTGGAATCAGCCTAGTTGCTCTTCTCTGGACTTTCTCTAGCACATCTATATTTTTATAATAGGGAAACCAAAAGTGCACAAAAGTCTCACAAGTGTGAGTTAAAATCTGATGATTTTTATGAACTTTTTGTGGCTGTTATACATTTTTTTCTCTAGGTTCTGAATTAGATTTATGTTTTTTTACAGCATAGATTATGAATTTTGTTGTTTTTTTTCTGGTTTATTGTCTTTGTAACAATGTGAATTTTTAATAACATCATATATTGTACTTTCCATGATGTCATTTTGTTTTTCATTGTGTGTTAGTATCTTCAGGTTTCATTTTCATGGTGTTGACATGTATTTGCTGTGGGTTGCACTAGAGCGTGGTCCATGACATCATGCATGCAACACTTTATAAGCAAACAAAAAACTACTATTGTGTTCATTGACTTCTGGGTAGGTTCTTTTGCTTTGTTCTTGCCTGGTGTTTTAACTTTGATGACCATTCTGTTTGATTGCAGAGTTTCTTTGCCGTGTTTATTTGACTAATGCTTATCTCCTGGTCCTTTTACTGCTTCCCTAGGGGCTTTCCAATTCTCCATCAGGTTTCACAACAGTTATATACCTTAAGTATAACCTTCTTGGAATTGTACTTCACTTATCCGGCTATATAACCTAGCATAACCCTCCGCTGATTATGGAAAGTAATGAGTCCTTAATGACTTCTAGGAGTTTAGATCTGCTGAGCTAAAAGACGACAATACTTTGTTGTTTATGCTGTTCCAAACAATTTATGATGTTTTCCTTCTTTCACTGAAGTCCCAGTAACTAGATCCCACATGCCCTGCACTATGTATTGTACCCACCTACTGGTTTATGTGTAACTGTACTGTATACTGTTTTTTAAACTCTCTTATTTTATCTTATCTCCTTTCCTTCCCTGTTTATTTCTTCTGATTTTTAAAATTTATTCGTGCATTTATCTTCTGCTTCTTTTAATTATTTACTGTATTTATTTATACATCACCAGTTCTAGGGTGTTGTACCGTGTTAGCCATTATGAATGTAGAAAAAAGCCAAGCAAAATGACACCTTTTATTGGCTAACTAAAAAGATTACAATATGCAAGCTTTTGAGGCAACTCAGGCCCCTTCTTCAGGCAAGACGTAAAAGTGTAATTTACAAACTTGCTAGTTCAAATGCTACCTCATACAGTATTTACAGCATGACCCTTGAGCAAGACATTTGACCTTCCTGCTTCAGCTGTGAAACATAAATGTAAACAATTGTACTAAAGCTTCATACTTGTAAAAATACTTGTTATGGAATATAACCATAGAAAAACATTTTGTAAAATAAAGGTTGTCTGTTAGAATTTGATAACTTTACACCCACACTATGTCTGAACATAGGAAATAAGAGGTGTTCGGTAATTCCCCACCAATACAAAATCCAGAATACAGTTAACATTGTCATTGCTTTGGCAATCTACTGTTGGGAAATTTTCACATCAGGAAATATTGTAAATTTGGAGGCACACAAGTTTGACAGGCTGGCACTAGATACCAGTAGATTACTAAAATAGTTGCATAGAGGAAAGTGTTTAAAGAGCTGCCAACAAATTAAAGGGGCTTTTGATGGGATCTCCACTTCATCACTCTTCTTCTCTGATTAAATAACAATGTACAAACAGGAGTAATGCGTACAAATAAGGTGGGGGTGAATGTTTGGCTAAGAGTAGGAAAAAATGTCTGGGAACCTATGATTTCAAATTCAAATGGCACAGGATAAGCCAGCCCCATTCTAGATCAGCTTACTGGTTTAAAGTGACAATTATCAAAAGCAAGCCGATCAATTTAGCATCAGCTCATGGATTATGGCTGTTCTCATACTTGAGAATCTGTAACCTAAAACCTAGAAACACACCCATCAATTAGCAGATTCATGTAGAAGAGAAAAAAACAAATGCATAACTTGTAAGGTCTAGTGAGCTTAAAAATCTTCTCCACTCCTCTCTACTTTAGGAGCTCAAGCTGTTCCCTTAATAAGGCAGACATTTGCGCTATGAGACAGGCAAAGTCTGAGAAATTTGGTCTCCTGCATGCTCCCCATAACAACAGGTAACAGGTGCAGCATGACCCTCAAAGCTAATATAAAAAGCCAGTGAATACAAGATGTTCACCAACCTTTTCTCCTTGTTTTTTTTCAGGTGTACTTAAGAGTTAGTTGCAGTCTACTGACACAAAGGAATAACACCTGGTGTGGCTGAGCCTGGCTCAGCGGTGTTTCCCACACCTGCCTCCTAAAAAGAATAGAGGGTATGGATAAGAGGATCTCTTCTAACTGTTCTCTCCTCAATGCTAATTTTCAGTTTCTCTGGTGTTACTTACTGACTGTGACTTGCCTGTTGAAGATACTAATGAATCTGAATTTAGAGTCAGCTACAGCCACTTTTATAAATGACTCAAATTCATAACATTACACTTATTTTTATATGAAGCTTTTCTACAAGTTATACATTGATAGTATTGTTGTACATTCAATTGTACATTTAAGTAAATATTGGTATTTAAATATATGTGTGTGTATGTATGTGTGTGTGTGAGTAAGGATTTGTGCATGCATGTAGAATTTGTACTTTCTCACCTTGCCTCTAAATTAAGCCTGTGTGAATGGTAAAATTACTGGTAATACTGAATTAAATGTGTGCAGTAAATTAATTTCTTGGTGGGCAATGTTGAAATTTCATCAACATCAAGCGCAAGGAAAAGAAACAAACGTGATTGGAAATGCCAGTACATTGTAGACAACCAATCAACCTAACATTCACATTTTGTTCATTAGGGGAAATCAGAGTACCCAAAAATACATCATTTTTACAAACACAGTATCTAATCCAGTGACTCAAGACATTACTTTTACAACAGTCAGAAAATGCCACTAACCACTATGCCTCCTGGATTCACATACTAATATCCATCCATCAGTTACTGGACTCATCTAATTCACTACCCTCTCTCTTTTCCTCTCTTTTATTTATATATTGTGTATATATATATTTATATATATATATATATATATATATATATATATATATATATATATATATATATATATATATATATATATATATATATATATATATATATATATTGGTATGAAACCACAAAAGGTAACAGCAGAAAACCCTGGTTCCACAGGTAATTTCCATCATCAGTGCCCTTACAAAGAGAGAGAAAGATAATGCCTCAGATCCTGTTTTCCTTCCAAGTCACAGTGACATGAATATTATCTGGTAATTAAAAAGTGACCCTGTATTTGCGTGTGTGTTTATGTGTGGATATGCCCTTTAAAGGACTTTCTGCCAGTTCAGAGCTGGCAAGAGAGGCTCTGGTTTACAGTAACTGGAGAAAAACTGATGCTTGGTTTCACCTTGCAAGCAAAATGTTTTAAAAAAGTTGACATCCAAAAAAATAAGGTCAATTTATGATTGTACTGTGAATTGTCCTACTGTGAGTAAGTGGTTTGTGTGTGATGTGTCTTCATTTAGTAGTTGCTTGTGTGTTTTGCCCAGTGTTTGTAAGACAGGTTTTGACTCTATCAACACTAAATCACCACATTTAATTTAGTGCCCTTCAGTTAACTGTTATTATGCCTTTTAATAACAACACAAAATACTCTTGACAGAGCTAGTGTTGGAAGGAATGAAACTATACAAGACAAAACATTGACAAAGTGCAGAAGACACAAAATACTATTTAAAGTAAAGGCAGTAACTAATAGTCATAAATGTGAATGAAGAGTTTCATTACAAAATGCTTTTATCTCTTTTAGACTAGCTGAAAAAATTACCTTTTTTGTTGTGATTAAATATTATGGAGAAAATTGACAATGTGTTAAATTTATTTTGAAACTTTTTCAAAAATTTAAAATGTTATTTTCAGAAAAATATAATTTTTCTTAAGCCAATACACTAAGCAATGAGCACAGGTAATACATCTTAAAAATAAAATCAATTAAATCAAACTGAATTAAAACAAGATAAAATAATAAAAGACTAAATATGATGTAATTAAAACAAAAATGTATTATATGGTAAAAAAAACGACAAGAAGGACACACAAACAACACCAACAATACCTTTAGAAACATGCACCGAAGAATAATAAAGGTGATGTTGAGATGTTCCACAAAGAAATCAGGAAAAAAGCTTATAAGTATGTCGTTTGGGACATACATAAATCATTTTTATCACTGCACAGGACTCTATCCTGTTACTCTGCTCTTGCAGCAAGGTACACACTGAGTCAAAGCCTACTTGATTTTTCAGCTGTTATTTCATTTCCAATACCTGACAAATTAAGTAGTTTAAGCCCTTCACACATCTGTTACAGTCAATTCAATAAAAGGTCAGTAATGTATGCATACATGGTGTAAGATTTTTACTATATTAGTGCATGTGTTTTAGTATTAAGTATTTGTACTTTTGTATACATTGCAAGAGTTTTAGTATAAAACATAAGTATTACAATAAAGTGTGAATGCACTGTTAAGAATGAACCAAGTCTTAAACAGTGCCTCATAAAAGCTAACAACTTAGGGCAACAAAGCCTTGCAGTAGCTGTGATCGCAAAATACTGTGGTCTCGTAAACAAGCATGAAGACAATAGGCAAGAGTCTGTAAAGTACAATGACTAACAATAAATAAACAAGTACAAGTAAATGAAATACAGTATATGGCTAACTCCACCAACACTGCATCCTCACTCTCTCAGGTTATATGTTTGGAAGGTGCTTATTGGCTGAAAGTGTATATATAGCAGCTTTTATTAAAAGGGAAGTAGTGTATATCACATTCTGAAACAAACAGATACCTTTGTTATATGCTGGACAACAGGACATATTTTTCTACACTATGATTACATATGTCATGTAATCTTATCTTTATCAAAGTACCTCTAAAAACATATATATCAGACATACAGTAATCATACAACAGTTAACAAGACAGAACAAATACAACCAGATACAACCAGACTGAGGTAGATCTACCATCAGGGAGTTCTGGGTGCAAACCCAGGGGTCCATAACAGCAAGTAGCCTTTTCATCAACCCGCCATTAATTAAAATATGTAGTGTGGGCTTGACCAGATAATAGAATAAACTGATCTGTAAGATGGTCCATAACAATAAGTAAACTGGGAGTGCAGATGTTAACTCAAACATGTCTTGGGTCACTGATCAAACAGATGCTCATGTGTGAGATAGCAAGTTAATGGATCACAAGTAAAAACAGTATATTTAAACTAACATTGTCTATATTGCTAAGAACATGTTGCATTTATTCCATCACTATATACTTTGCAAAAAATGTAGCCAAGGTTATCTCCAGTATTGTTGGTAAAAAGCTCTATATGAACCATTACTTGTTAGTCATTCCTTCTTCTGTCCCTGCACAAAGTTCTTCTGTTGCATAACCACACATACAAATCCCCACATCTCTATGAGGAAACAATGAAAAACTAGAAGCCATCTGATCTCTACATTATAACTTCTTTTTGAACCACTGAATCTTTCTTTCCTGTGCATTTATTTTGTCTACTGGTAGGTACTGCTACCCTACATGTTAGGGTCCTGGACTAAATTCTCTGTGTGGGGTTTGCATATTCTTCCCATGTTTGCATGGGTTTAAATCCTACATGCCAATGGCATTAAATTAGCATAATCAGTGACTCTAAACTGACATCTAATGAGTCAATGTGTCTAATGGTAGACTACCGTCAACTTCATGGTTAGTTCCTGAACTTCACCTCTGACTTGAACAACATATGCATCTTTACAGACAACACAAAGCAGGATAAAGCAGTAACTGTGTGCAATACACTAGATGAGTGTTGACTACTGCATTCTTCATATTTGCAAATAATTAGAAAAACTATTTGGGTCATTGACATAGAACTGACCGGCAGGTGCAGTTTGATCCTGTATTTGATCCAGCAGCAACCATCTTTCAAAGTTGGATGTACATATTGGATCACAGAGTGACATATTTTCTGCATGTTCTTGAAAGGAGAGCTTCAAATTAAAATGTTAAAGAGCCTGAGATTTGCTTGTGTCATATAGAGAGCAAATTTACTGTATATCAACATTAATGGTGGCCTAAGATTTGCTACAGATGTAGCCGATCACAGATTCAGCATTGCTATAATGGAAGAAACATTTATTGTGCAGTAATGGACATTATCTAGTTACATTATCCATTATCTAGTACAGCATGGTTACTAATCATGTGTTCGTAGCATAAAGGATAAGAATGGAATAAAGAGGTATATCCAAAGGGTAAAGTAATAACAAATAGTTGCATTTTCATTGTGCCAGCGATTCAACTGAATAGCTGACTCATATAAAATATGCTGCTACATCTTTTAATGTTGATAGAAACATTTGTGATCATGTTACATGGTAAGTCTAAGTTTCTTACCTGTATTGACATTTTTGTAAGATTTTTAAATCCATCTTCATTTTCAGCCCATTTAATGAAGTTGTGCCTGGCTTTAGGCCTAGAAGAACCTAAACATTAATCTAGAGTTTACTGCATGCATCTCCATCCATCTCTCCATCCACCTTTCCATCCATATCCAAACCTGCTCACTTAACACCTGGCATTAACGTGCATTTTGTAAGTAAATTGTTTCCAGACATAATTTAGCCAGATTACATTTACATCTGGAATCAAAATGCATCTCTGGTGTCTGCTTTGTGTCTAGACAGAGATCCCTGCACAAAGTTCCAGTCATATTCCACTTACATGACTGTTACATGTGACTAAGAAAACACATATGCATTCAGAATTGTGATTAATGTGGTCACTGCACTTGGCCAGCACTCTTTCTCATAACTTCAAAATATGGTCAAAATGATCGATCATAATCTAATCACAAATGCATTTACAGCTGTTCTTTCATGTTGAATAACTGCTATGCAATTGCGGTCGAATCACCCAAAGTGAATGTCAATGCCAGGTGTAAAGGGGGACATACTATATTTCCTAAAAACATACTATCATTTCTGAGAGCCAAGCAAAAGTCAAGGCAGGGTAAGTGTGCAGAAGAAGAATGTTGAAACTGTTATTTGTTTTGATGTACTGAAACAAATTAATTTGGGCAATTAATGAATGAATGAAAGAATGAATGAATAAATTGAAATTTAACATTCATTCTATGCTACAATGTGTACTACTGAGGAAAAAAATGACTTTCTGTTGAGGATCAACTGTAATAAACAACAAAGGGAAAGGATATGAAGTCGGAGACAATGTTCCTTTAATCACTAGTCTAATTGAGGAGATTAAACAGTGTTTTAACCTCTCAAAAAAGGAAGAGATACCATTACTTTACATGACAGTCTGTTAATCTTTTAATACTGAGTTCTAAAAATCCTTTTTATTGAACAGTCAAAATTTTGCAGGTTCTTTGCATGCTAACCTGACTAGCTAATGTTTACATATTCTTTACCATCTAAGCAATTAAATCATTTCAATTACTTTTCCCAACTTATATTGACAGGAAAGCAGCATTATGGGGTTTGAATGAACAGTATTGCCTTAAGACATGTGAGCTGCCAAACTGCCAGACCTGACAGCAACACCACCCACTTCACATGCCTTGACAATATCTATAATTCAATGACTTGCGGGTTTAAGCAAGAGACAACCGCCCACAAACACCAACCACCCCCCAAGTGTGGTTTTTGTTATCTGTCATGGAAATCTGCCAAATATTAGGTGTTCTGAAAAGAAATCCAACCTCTTGAATGTGCAAGGTCTCAACTGCAGAAATAATCAGAAAAACTGTTACACTCAGGAACCACCTGCTACCAGTCACTTTAAAGCCAGAGGCAATATTACAAATGTGGTCAGTTTGGTTCACAGTTACTGGGCAATGTAATTTGTGAGAAAAAAAGCTATGTTATTCAATTAGAACAGTTTATCCCTTATATTAATTCATTTTCTAATCCATAGCTGTAAAGATGAAGGCTAAATGGACTGCAGCCTACCATAGTAGTATTAGATGCAAGGCAAAAACCAACTCTAGTTAGAGTACCAGTTTTTCACAAGGGCATGTTTATGCAGTTTGTGGGGAAACCAAAGTACCTGAAGGAAATCTCAAAGCAAACATGGAGAGAATGTGCAAACTCCACAGAGACAAACATACTCTAAACAGTATTCTTGTTTTCTTTAAAAAATAGTGCCTTTTAATGAGAAGTCAAGCAAAATGACACCTTTATTTGGCTAACTAAAAAGATTACAATATGCAAGGTTTTGAGGCAACTCACACCCTTCTTCAGGAGCCTGAATTTCCTCGAAAGCTTTCATATTGTAATCTTTTTAATTAGTCAATAAAAGGTGTCATTTTGCTTAACTTCTCATTACATCCATAATGGCTAATACGGTACAACACCCTAGTAAATAGTGCCTTGTAATATTGTGTTGTCTGAAGGGCAATTAATTAATTACTTAATTAATTAATGTGTCCATTGTCTATACAGTATATTATTGTAACATTATTACTGTATTATAAAACTCTGAACTTACTTTGCTCATCTCACTCTTTCTAAAGCCCACAGAGATACTATCATAGAATTCAAAGTTTTATTCTCATCACACTCAATGCACTACAACCTTTGGCCTTTTAATGCTAATCATAACTGCTGTAATTAATAAAAAATACTATATTTTTTAATTGTCCAAGACTGCATGACTTAATTAGACATGTAGCATTAGGAATTCACTGAATATTCAGCTAGATAATGAGTAAGTGGCCAATATTTTGGGCACTAAGGCCAAGTCCAAGAAAAAGGAAGTCACCAGACTAAATGTCTGTGGGGAGTTCTAGAGAAATGACTTGTGCCTTGACATAAAATAAGCAAGGCTGCTATAATTGGAAGTAGATAGGGGTAACAATTATTATAAAGTTCATTTGTAAATATGTGAAGCTTTTTTAAAGAAAAGATGACGCATCCATATTCATTATCCATCAAAGATCATTCCCACAGTTTCCCACACCTGATACGTGTGCTTACTTGGTGAACATGCCTTTCAGCTGCCAAAAACACCCAAAATTACGTGAGATTAATTTCCCCCTGAAGACATCAGTCAGGCATGTGATTTCATTCTCTGCTTATTTCTTAACCTATTGCATATGCACATGCTGGAAATGTTTTTGCATTTACAGTGTGAAGGAATCACAAAGTCTTTAGTTGTGCCCAGAGGGTACAGAGACTACAGTTTCAAAGATCATAATTAATAAAAGCTGTTGTACTTGCCCTGCAGTTTTAAATAGTTTGATACCCTAAAAATGAAACCCCAACAATAAATTCAGGTAAGCTCATAGGGCTCACAGCCACAACCATGCTCAAATGTGGCCAAGACTTGGGGCAATGGACACTTACAACGCACGTATGGCATTAAAGAAGGTTCTTTTCATTTAGTAACTTATTTGGCTGACATAGGTAAACAGATAAACAATTCATTTTCTTTCCTTTTTATATTGAGTGAAAATAGTGAAAGCAGTTGCCAGACATTTCTTGCCATTTGCAAAGTGCTGATTTTAAACAGAAACATGAAAGTAATCATTGTTCTGTTAACTGGGCGACTCTAACAACTCTGACAATTGGTATAGTAGGTCTGCAAAGTACTTATGCAGACACATATGTACTTACAGGTAAGACAGGATGGCACCAGAGAACATCTAGAAATCTACAGCTTCAAAACAGTCAAAATACTCTCCAAATTCTCTGTAAAATGAATGAATGAAAGAGTGCCATGTTGTGTCAGGTGTCACATCCAGTTTTGGTTCTTAAGATTCACCAAATGCCTTCTACAACCCTGTAATGTATAGCAAAGCAAAGCTTTGCTCAGCAGATGAATGGAGGAACAGATGGACATTTATTGCTTTAACAGATAATATAAAAATGAGTAATAAGATTAAATACTATCAAAAGCTTTATGAGTTGGTGCAGTGGTTAGTATTGTTACCTCCATTGTCTAGGACAGTGTTTCTCAGCCTTTAAGTATTTGTGACCCAAGTTTTCATAACAGTTGTAATCGCGCCCCCCTAACGTTTTTTGAAAAGGAGCCCACTAATACCAATTTGTTCTTTTTTAATTAATGATATATCATAGATGCATATTTTATTATACCTACTTAACTTTTATCGAAATTAATCTAACTCTATATTTATTTTTCTAGTATCAGAATGTAGTTTAAGTTAATTTGTTTTGGTTTCAATAGATGTATTTTTTATATTTTTGATTCTTGTTTTCTTTTTTTCACATCTTCACGCCCCCCCCTTTTGTTACTTCACACCCCCTTAAGGGGGCCCACCCCACAGTTTGAGAACCACTGGTCTAGGAGTTAGAGTAAGATTCCTGGCCTGCTAAGAATCTCTATGGAGTTTGCACATTCTTTCCCTGGGTTTTTCTTCAGCTACGCCTATTTTCCTCCCCCTTCCTAAAAACATGCATGCAACATTAACTGTAAGTAAACGTGAATGTGTCCAGTTATTGATCTACTTCTCATACACAAAATATTGGTACCTTCATGGGTGAGTAGCATACATTTTCTTACATATCACACCATACTGCAGTTTTTAATAAACAGTTATTAAAATTCTATCTATATAAATATGTTATATGGTCTAGTTTTTATGGTAGAGAATGATCCCCTTTGAAAAATACAAATGTTGTGCACCTCCTTGGTAATGATGTTTAGATATCCTATGGCATTCAAATGCTAGACAAACTCAATGTGGACCATACACCGTATATCTTTGTAAAACCACAAAAAGTCTGCAGTGTGCATTGCTGGCAAGCAGTAAGATGGATTTATGGGATGTCTCAGCAACATAAACCATCTCGAACTAGGATTTAACAAACTAGGTAACATTTCTCCACTTCTACACTGTCCAGGTTCTTGGTACAATGCAACCCCACCATCTTTTTATACCTGGCAGAAGTGCAAGCAAGTTGGGTCATCAGATACTTTAAACTACCTATAATAAGGCATCAGTTATTTGTTATGAAATGCCTCTTTAGCATAACGGCTGTACTTTGTTGCTTGTTGACTAACTGAATTTAATATTCTACTCAGCACAGGTTGTGTCACACTCCATCAACCACTTTCATCAATTGTCTGGTGTTTTTTGGATTTTTTTTTATCAGTGGTCATTCTACAGGATTGCCATCACTAATAAATGAATCTGGCACTTTATCATGCCATGTAAAATGCCACTTAAAACGTTACTTTTTCCTATCCCACCCTTACAACTGCATATGCACGCACTATCTATTGGTACCTGCATACCTGATTTAAACAGCACAGTCCACACTCATGCTAATATAATCGGCTGAACAGTCAGTTTCCTGGTCTGGGCTGATGTACCCAATAAAACAGCAACTCACTGAACATACAGAGAGCTCTGTATTGGTACGATAATTCAAAATTTATATATAATTAGAAGACATACATTTATATAGGAAAGTAAGCTAAAGAATGATCCAATGTAGACTAAATACATCTGTTTTGATAAATACACTGGAAATGTATATTATAAATGTCATGCCAAAAGTAATCAGCATATTAATTTTAAGATTCAATAAAGATATGAATAGGAAATTAGTACATATCAATCAAACCTACTACACATGTCTTTGTTTACTTCTCTACAAAATCCACATTAATGCATCTTTGTCACCATTTGATTAGTTCCTTGTGGTAGAACTTTATTCCAGTTGTGTGTAAATGAAAATGCACTGTTTTCTGAATAGTGTCATCCCTCTTGTTCCCACATGTCACATTTATGATGAGTTTGTGATTTTTTTATTTTTTGCTCTGGGTAGAGGAAGTTCACCGATGACCACCATGTGGTTGATTGCCAATGTATTTATTTCCCTCTTTAAGCGCTTTACCCATTATCAAACACTATTCGTACAATTGAAATTGTGTATGAATGTCCCTGGAGGATTTTTCTTTCCTTCAGTAGTATATGAATTACCATATGCTGTTAAAATGTGTTTATCAGCCATTTTTTCCAAGTATTCAAACATGAACACATTACAGAGAAAGGTTGCAAAAGATTTGGGGGCAGCTGTCTAACCTCAACCATTAACCTGATAATGATGATGTGAGACAATAGATGGCACAGCTAATAATGATGATAAGCATTTCAATATTGTCAAACACTTCTTGGTAATACCAGTATGTTCATTACTTTTGGTTTGATCATTGTAAAATCTTCTAAAGTGTTTCAGCTGTAAATATATCCATCTGTTTCCTAATGTATAATAGTAACATTTGTAACATTTGACAACATACATTTATTGTTCAAATTCTGTATGGAATCGAAGACTGACATTTATTTCATTAGATTTGCATTTGATTGTGTGAGTAAACTGAAAAAACAGTAAGTCAATTTAATGTTATATTGATGAGCTGGCCTTTCTCCTAATTTTATCGTGCATGTTGTCAGCTTTACCCAGCCTACTTGCTCTCACCTTACTCCCTTTACCTTGTTTCCATGGTCTGATTCATTCATGATGGTAGGAAAACTGGCTCTTAAATTGCATGTTCATCTAAACAGAAAAAAATACCTCCTACAACATTTCAGTAAAGTAGAAAACCCCCTACTTTACCATTATGAATTAAAAGAATTCCAAATTCAAGGAAACTTATTAATCAAAGGATACTATTAATTCATATAAAACAAAACAATTCAGATTTTTAATTCTGCTCAAACTCTTTTATACAGAAATGTGTGTCTGGAGAGGGGAGGGAATTAAATAATTTTTTCTCCAACTTTTAAATTGATGTGTGAATCACTCCATGATGATAGCATTTTTGTTGTTATTGTTGCTATTTTTCTCTAATTCTAACATGAGAATCATTTTTCATCATCTTCATTTTGGCATTTTCACCGCTGCTTTTTATTGGCTCTTCTTAGTGTTTTAAGTGTGTAATAAGAATATAGAACAATGAAACAATGAGTGTGTTGTGAAAAATGGTTACTATCATCAATACTGGTCACTGTCTAGCTCTTCATTCCTATGTTTGATGGTTCATCAGGCTGTATAATGGAAAACACCAGTTAAGCTAACACCCATATATCACCATAAGGTATATCAAAATCCAGTTTAATTCTCAAAGTTATTTAAAATTATTGGACTCCAAGCACACACCACCCCATCAAATACATTTCAAGCATAGTTAAAGTGACAGAAAGAATTGGGGAATTCAGACTCTAGAAGTTGGATTATGTTTCAGGTAAAAAAAAAAATGTGTGAAGTTTAATATTTAAACCATTTACTCTTTTAATGCTTGTTGTACTTCAGTGGGAGATCCTGTCTCGCAGACACTGCATTTTATAAAGCAGTATTGATAGTTTTGTATTCCACAGCTGGTGGCAATAATTTGCAATTGTATAATAATGCTTCTTTGTGCCCTCAGTAATCCCTCTGTTTCAAATTATTATCCAAAATATATTTTACTATGATAGATAGTTAAAACATAATTTTAAGGAATTTCCTTCACTGTGCATTCAGATCAAATGCGTCATTTGAACGGCTTTTATTAATTTAGTCACCAGTTCCAACATTGACTCATAGTTTTTCACTTTGCCATTAATCATATATCACATGAATTTGTTTTAAGGTTCTGTTCAATCTGCAATTTACTTTTAACATTTATTAAATGAAGAAAATGAACTATTTCACCATTTGACATAGGGAAAAATGCTGTTTACTCCCTATTGGATGTTACAAAATCATGAAAATGTTGTCTTACTGTATGTACCATACATATTGATAAAAATTAAGAACAAATTGCAATATATGTGGAATGTGAAAGTATAGTATTAAAGAAACCGAACCTGTTTCAAAACTGATTACCTAAATCCAAGATTTCTGGATACAAGGCAACACTTTACCTCCTTTAAATAGAAGGTATTTTTATAAGGTATCCTGTTCAAGTAAAAATAGTCAGCCAACAGACAAAAGGTTCTGGTGTTTATTTCTAGCGTCTAATTGGCTTATTACACCCAGTCTAAATTGTGATCACACAAAATGACATTTAAATATATAATATAGAATGTTACTCATAATACAATCAGTAAATGGACAAAGTCATAAAATATCAGTTGTTTGAAAAAAATATATACAATGACAACACCGCTCAAAGAAGTATACACACTATTTGTTCATGATAAAAAATAGCCATAAAAAATAGGAAATATTCCTATAGATATCATGGGATATGCTGTATTACTTGATACATAAAGGAAGATTAATTTTTTTTCTTGTCATAAAAATCTAAAACACTAGCTCTCCTGAGTACACAAAGTCCAAAAGCACCTGCAGGGTAATTTTATAAATAGTAATAAATAGGAACAAAAATTAAAATAAAGTCACTTATTCTTTGCATAATGTTAATATTGCTACATAAAATCATTTCATAAAAGTGTTTAGTTTTCAAAATATTAATTATTCTTATTCCTTGAAAAGGAATAAACTGTTACAAAGTTGTTTCAGTGAACCATGCCTATTTTAAAGTATTCAGTACTTTATTAAGCATAACTAATTAGGATACTGTCATGCTGAAAAAGACAAAGCTAACAAAATAACAAGGCAGCGGTAATCTCTGGAAAAACATTCAAATTTAAAATTGTATTCAAAATAAATCTGTAAAACAAAAGTGTAAAAACAAAAGGAGCATTAAGTCTGGAAATTATATCAAGTCATTTAATGAATATTAAAAATATTATCCATCCATCCATCCATTTTCCAACCCGCTGAATCCGAACACAGGGTCACGGGGTAAAAATATTATTTAATATTAATTATTGTTTAATAATATGATTGATCTCATAAAAACTTAAATGTAATGAAAATAAATTATTCACGTTTGACTGCATGAAAATAAAAGCTGTTCGGAACTTCTGAATTTTAGGTTTTAAATTTGCACAATGAGATGTGTCAAACTAAGCCAAATTCACATCCTGTGCTGCTCTTTCGTTAAATGAAAGTCCCAATGTTCCTAAAAATGTCAAATGTTCATACAATCGCCTACATAGCTGAAAGAAGAATATAATTAATTTTTACTGAAAGAAAAAAGAAAGACTCTTTCAAACTAACATTCATTGAAGTTGTCCAATTGTTACACAGATGAAATTGGAAAGTGAAAATGCTTCCAGTAAACACAGACATACTGTAGTAAATAATGTGGGCTTTATTTTCATCTGCGACTGCTCGGTTTGATTGTGTTCACTTCATTATTTCAAAAATATATACCCTGTGACATCAAGCCAGTGATGGTTCTTAGTCTAAACAGGAAAAAAGCACATTATCAGAAATAATGACTTTCTCAATCAACTTTTAAATGTAATCACTCCAAGACACCTGCTGTACTTTTGTTGCATTCTTGATCTTGATATAAACAACTTGTTCATTTTACTTTACGTACAGTATGTGCTTATGCTGCTTGTAAATGTACCAAACTGTTTCATAACCATAATGTAAATTACTTTAATAAGTGCATTATAAAAGAAAAGGCCGCAAACGTTATAGGCGGGATTTTGGTTTAATTTGAAAACAACTGTGGAAAGAAACTGTAATCTGCTTATGTTTTATCTAATTAAAGTTGATCATGGCTACTTCAAAGTAGCGCTGTCTTATGTCAGTCTGCACACACGCCCCAGTACACAGCATAAGTGCTAGTTTTTGTTAATTCTTTTTTTAACTAAAGGCCAAAGTATACCGTTATTTACAATCCTAAAGTCACACTGATTTCTGTTTCTACATCAATATTGTAGAGAAAAGCCAAGCAACTACATTCATAATGGCTAACACGGTACAGCACCCTAGTACTACATCAATATTGAATATTGTTTAAAATTTTCAATTTTTCCCAAAAAAAAAAATTTACTGTAACATGCAGCACACACTCTAACAATGATTTGTTGTTTCTTTTGAGGTTGCTGTTTTGCAAAGTAATATGTGATTTTATGGAAGCATGAGGGAATAGTGGGTAGCATTATTACCTGACAGATCCAAGAGAAGGGTTTTGAATCCCATCCAGGTCACTGCCTGTTCTGCTTGTGTCTGCATGGGTCTTCTGACAGGTAATTTATTTTTTCTCCTACATCTCATAGATACATGGGATAGTTTATTTGGCAACTTAATGATGACATCATGGTAATAAATCTGGATGTGTATGTAAATTTAGAGTTATCAATTAATTACTTCAGATGTGGAAGGAAAACAAGTGCCACAACAAAAATATATGTACACAGAGGAGAATGTGCAAACTCCATTCACTGTTTAGGCCAGAGTTCAAACACAGGATCTTGGAGATGTGAGGTAGCAATGCTACCACTGTGTCATCAGTAATAATACATATCACTTGAAATTTTTTACGAAGAGTGTAAGAATGTTTTATCAACAAGAGCACTTCATTTAGTCTATGAAGCTGAGCTTTGTTTATCTAATAGTAACTTGCCCTAATATCTGATCCAAAAATTTTAAAAGCCTTCTTGGTAGTTTTAACCTAAGTCTGTAAAACCCTTTGTGTGAAAAGTTACTTCCTAGTTTTCAATCTTGAATGCATTTCCCCTAAATTTCACCTAGTGTCGCTGAGTATGTGATTCACTATTTATGTGAAAAAATTTTACTTGATTAACTTTATTGATGCCTTTGTGAAGACTGAAGACATGGATTTTTGTAAGACGTTCTGCCTCATTAGCCTTCCAAATTGAAATGAAATATTCTTCAATATATCGAAACAATGGGTGGTACAGTGGTGGCGGTGCTGTCGAATAACAAGGAAATCTGAGTTTGTATCCTCTGTGCTCCCTTTGTGGAGTTTGCATGTTGTCCACTTGTCCATGTAGGTTTGCTTAAGTTTACTCCCACAGACCAAAGACATGCAGGTTAGGTGAACTGCCATTGTTAAACTGACCTTGGCGAGTTTGTGTGTGTTCACCCTGTGATGGACTGGCTTCCTGTATAGGGCTTGTTCCGGTCTTATGCCCAATGCTTGGTGGGAGAGGCTCCCCCATGACTCTGTTTATAATTAATGTGTTTGGAAAATGGATGAATGTTGAACAATCAATTAAAATATTTTAGAATATATTTGCTTCTTTAGTACATTTTTCCTAAATATAATTTAGATTCGCATTAAATTATAACTCCATCACTTTACCGTTAAGGTACATTTTTTGTGTTTTATATTGCAATCTGTAAAGAAATGTAATTTTATCAAAATGACTAGTTGAGATTAAATTAAAACATGCAAATAATAAACCCATTTTGGGGTATTTTCAAATGTATTGAGTTCTGTTTAGTTTCTGCATTAAATGTCAACATCTATTCTTATGCAGTTTTATGAAAGATACCATGACAAGAATGTGTGCAATATGTTGGTATATTATCACTATTTTGAGGCTTTAAGTCATTGTATCTTTTCAGAGCAATATACATTTTTACCCTATTATTAAAATATTTTATGTGATATTTCATTAGGCAATTATTTATTTTACATACTAAGAAGTATGGCAAATGAGAGGATATTATTTAGTCTATAAAGCATTGCTTGGTTAGCTAATTGCTAAATTTTCCAAATATCTCATTCAGATACATTGTAAAATGTTGCCGAGGTTTCTGTTTTAAGTACATGATTCAGTAGTTTGCTGCAGTTTTCCATAACCCTATATGTGACGAAGTCCCCCCAACTTCGGACTCAAATACTATTCCCTTTATTTTCCACCATTGTCCTCAACTATATAATTTATTATTTACTTGAAAGAATTAATTGACTTTATCAATAACTTCCAGAAAGACATGGATTAGGTTCTTTTTAGCTCAATTCAGTTAAGGATTATTTAAAAATGATTATGTATTCTGCCTAGTCAACCCTACTTTGGAGCCGCTCTTCAAACTCTGCATCACTTATAAATAGTTGGGCCTTGCATTCAGTCTTCATGTGATCTGTTACATTTGATATCACAACATATAAACCGCATCTTCCCATTTTTGGGACAGTTGATCATTGTTGGTAGAAAAAGAAAGGTTGTATTCACTATGGCTCTCTCAGATCCAGTCTGAGAACCACTTCTCTGAAAAAATCACATCAGTCCTTTCGGACTAAGAACTGCCATGTACCTGATAGAATTGTTCCTGAGACTAGTCAGCTCTCTAGTCCTATACATTGGACTCAAACAGATGTTGTTTTCTCTTAGTCACTAGTGCCCAGAGATTGGATGTAACATGACAAGAGAACCACAGTGTGCAATGCTTAATACCAGTGAGGAATGTTACATCTTCTAAATTTTCCTCCTTGCATGGCAAATACATGTTGATACCTTTTACACTTATTGTGTTTTTAGATGCCACAGTATGCATAAGAATAGAATGGGGATGAATCACTGTCTAAAAACAAGTTTTAAAATTCTCCTTATGATTAGTTTATACACTATTAACAAACCTTTACATTCAAAGTTGCCAACATATGTGAGAACAGGTGAGATATGGTGAGAGGAAAACTAAACCAAAAACCTGAGAAAGCCTTATGACAACTTTAGGCCATTCTCTGCTGAAATGGATGGGCAACATGCTCTGATTAAACACTATCTGTTTGGTCCATTGTAACAACTTTTTATTTTAGTGTTTTCAATGAATCCATTAATAAATCATCTAATAAAAAACAGATATCTTAAATCACTAATCAATCAATCAATCAATCCATCAATCTATCAATAATTTATACAAATCAAGAGGGCATTTCATATTATGGATACAAAACAATCTAAATGTAATTATTAACACTCCTTAATTTGTAAAGCTTGTACCCACATTTTTCATAAATGTTCACATAATAATTGGTAATGACTGCAATTTTAAAACTTTATTTGTACCCTACATCAATTACATAGCTTAACTCCTATGTTCAGTATCTGCCTGATACTTTCTGAGTGACCTTGGTCAAGTCACCAATTGGTGTCAAATGTAAAAGATATTTGTAATGTGGGTGACATATGGCCCAGTAGTTAGAGCTTGTGCTTTGTGGACCCAGTTTCCACCATTAAACTACTGCACCCAGTCATTGTTTGAAGTTTGCTTGTTTCCCCCATGCCCAAATGGGTATTAACATGCAGCTATTCAGAAAATTATAGTGTGTATTAATTTAAACATTGACTACTATGAACATATGACCATCTTTCTGCTTATTCAGGGCAGAGTATATAATGGGGTAGCTGGAGACTATCCCAGCAGTCTTTAACACACAGAAGTGAAGATGAAAGATGAAGTATGAAATTATTTCATAAAGCGAACTGTGATGTACATGGCCCTAAAGGCAAAAGGTCCCATTGAGACCTCATATTGTGGACATTTGACATTCTCTATAACTTGATAACAGGTTTTCATTACAAAAACAGACCACTGCTTTTCTTCTATAACATCCAGCAATGGGAGGGAGGGTAGAGAATCAGAAAACAAGGGATTAGCTAAACTATCTGATCTCAAATCTTATTTACATTTCTGTGTACCTTTGGCAGCCAAGGTCACAGAAGAACCTATCATGGACCACCTGGTCCTCCATTAGAAAAAGCTTAGGACTGTTTTTTTACAATGATATACAGTAGGTATCTTCTAAATACTTGTGAGCCTGATGTGGAACAGAGTGACTTGCAGAGCCCCAAAAATAGTTAAGGTGCCCACCAGGCTACATCGTTTAATTGCAAGTCAACAAAAAATAAAATAAAATAAAAACTTCAAAGAAACAAACAGGCACTCAGGGGTGCAGTAGCACAAAATAACTGAGTAGCCAATTCGCCTCTATTTCAGTGGGTCTGACTGGGGAGCTCCATCCTGTTAAGACTTGGGTAACAAGTGAGACGCGTCCTTCTGGGGACGGCCATTTTAACATGCTTAAGACCGGAAAGGGCAGGATGTTTCAGAGCGATGGGGGCATGGTCAGTCTCCCACCTAGGGCATTATCTCTGAACTGTGAAGGTAGAGACAAGACAGTTAGCAACAGTGCCCCTTCTCGTCCCAGCGTGCTACCACATACCTGATCAGAGATGACATGGTGATCCTCAGATGTACATGCATGATACGCAGATAGTATAAACATATGTTCTTCTGTACCTAAATCTCAGAGAGCCAATCTTCCAGCTCACAGCACAAATTCTCAGGGCCCATTATTCTTTCTAGACCAAAGACACTTGCACAGTTACATTGAGATGTGCCTCTGACTAGCTGCTCACAGTCCAAACCAGGTACCATGACTCTCTTTTCCCGGTTCTGGAGACTCATGTTATGTTACGGCAGTGATTCATGGTATAGTATATGATGCCTTCTCTGGACAATATAGGGTCAGGCAAAATCATAATATGCAGTATCTTACAGCACATTGCATTTCCTTATTCTACTTTATAATTTCATATCTGATGTACAGTATAATTGTATTTAAAGACTATCTTAAACTATGTAAAGTTAATATGAAACAAATTGTAATAAGTATTTTTATTTAGAAAATAAACAATAATAAAATGTAATTAATTCCTTTTCTAATACATAAAGCAAGATTTAAAAGTTCTACAAGAATACAGCTACAAGATTATCTATAATATTTGGATAAGCCCAGAAAACCTATGTACTGGTCAAAATTTCCAAAAGGTATGTATTTAAAAACATCCAATTAAAACAGCTAAAAAAATACTGTCTTTTTATAACATACTTACAAATGTGCATACAGTATGTGCATATCTTATTGGATTTTGAAAAGCAATAAAGAGAAGTTCCTGCATGTCTGTCTACTGTTATTGTTTGTGGGCATTCCTATTTTGACTTAATTCAGGACTCCAGCCTTTAATTCATTCCTATGCTTCATTAAAGTATTATCTGCATATTTATCCAGTTGTGTGGCACCCACTCTTTGGAACAGTCTTGTCCTTGAAGGTTAGTCAGTTCTGACACTGAAGTCCACACCTCCGTTTTCTATATTGCCATTTTTTTAAGTAGATATCCATACTGAATATTTAATTTTTTGTTTTATTTTCACCCTCTACTTAAAAGTACTATCTGGTTGCTAATAATGTTGCATTTTCTGTATGTTCTATGATTAACAATCATTGAATTGTTTAATTTAACACACTTCCAACTATTAGCATACCCATTTAATACAGGTCAGTGTCATAGAGAGACTAGGGTCTATCATGGCCATATCAAGCAAAACAGAAAACCACACCCAGAAAGAATGTCTGTATCACTGGAATATCGGTAAGTGAGTTTAGAAAGTGCTTACGATGGCAGGTACTCTGTTTATCCCATTGAATGTGTTTAATATGCCTGTAATTGGGTTGTTTTAACCCGAGTTAAGCCGAATTTGGTACAGTATTTGTATTCGTGATAACAACATGGATGCAAATTAAAGCTGAGGGCAGCAGCCTCGCAGAGTTTGCCTGTTAGTGGGCATGCCTTTTGAGTTCAGCCGACAAGTTTCAGCAACATTTCTTAACACTCTAAATTGGACATGTGTATGCGGTTTTGTAGATTTTTTTTAACTCGATACATGATCACGTGTATATTTTGTTTATTTAGGTCGTCTAGTATATATATGATAGAGATGGTAATTTAAATACGTAATTAATTTGCGATTGTCTACTCAAAGAAAACGCGAAATAATTTAGTGGGAAACAGCTACAAATGCCCATTTAAATGTATTCTCATTGTCTGAAATAATTTAAGTGAATGAAGTCCATCACGTTTACATACTTCAAAAGTGTAATAATCTTATTGCATCAGTTGTCTTTCAGATGCACTGTTACATTTATTTTAGAAAAATCTGAAATTCTGGACGCTCCCCTTAATCGTCGCGATTTTGGGGACAAGTAAGGCAATCCTTAGCAACACCGACAAGTCACTTTCGAAAGCCCATATACATATTTAGCCAACGTCCTACTCTAGCTTCCTAGCTTTCTTTGTTAGCCTCCTACTAAGCCGTGATAAGCCAAAGAGATGCGACGCACTCCGCTCTTTCAAAAGACTAACAAAGACCCGAGCGAGCGCCACCCTCGTGCGGCCGACCCGCGCGACACTAGCGCTTCATTGATCTCTAATAACTTGGGGGCAGTATCCCTCCGCGTTACAAACTTTTCTCAAGCGTTACAGTTGTGGTACTTCGCCAGCATAGTTCTTTATTTACGTCTATACATGAGATTGTGGTTGGCATTATTTTATAAATTTACCTAAGAACCGTAACTCTCTCTATCTTTTTTTTTTATCAAACTGATTTTTTTTACAACGCGAGGCGTCACCTACATGGGGACACTGTTCGTTTTTAAAAGCACCTGCGCGGAAGGATACGCCCATTGACTGCCTAGTGGAGATTAGAGCACACGGCACTTGAGCCATTTCACAAGTCAGAGGCAGAAGTGATCAGAGCGGAGGAGCGGCGTGGTCACTTCAAAAGAGCAATTGTCGTCATTTGGAATTATTTATTTATTAAGGATACAATACCTTTATATAAACTTTTACGATATATATTTATATACAAATAGACACCAGTCTGTAGAAACCTCGCTTGGATATATGTTGACCTTAAAGTGGAATTAATACGAATCTGTAAAACAGAGCAGGAGGAATGTATCATTTGCTTACGAACCTAGTGTTTTTGATATCATTGCTCCCTTTCTCACAAGGTAAGTCCGGGTTTGGGTGTCAGTTTTTTCTTCGCGAGCACATTATCTTGCATGCCTTACTTTCAGAGTCGGAAGAAACTTCATACTTGTTCCAGGGTTGAACTTCTACTGATCTGTGAAACTGCATGATGTGATGTGTAAGAAGGAACTGGAGCGCACGTTTGTACTCCTGTTTCCCGTTTCATTTTTTCGCGAATTTGGGAATCGCGTGCCGACTGTAAAGAAGGGCACTTGTTGCATATTTTTGAACTAAGACTGAGGCATGTGTCGGGAAGTGTCTAGTGCAGCTTTCCAATGTAGGCGGAGGTTGAAACGTGAGAGCAGGCTACAGATATTACATTGTCTCAGGTCAACGTGTTATCACGCGGTCGTAAAGTCTTAATGTTTGACTTTTGGAAACTTCGAAGTAATATGCGAGGGAGAGTAGCTTGAGCAGCATTCGCATATACTGCTCCGCGTTAGGTCGTGAGAACTGAAACCTCAGTGGGGAAACCCGTGATTCATCTTCTCTTTTAGCAACTTCTTCAGTCTATAGGAGTGAAAGTTGGTGACCTGGTCCTAGTTTCGTCGGCTTGTCAGAGACATGTACCTTAGTACGTGCGCGAGTTCTCAACAATTCCCAAACGTCCGCGCAGTTTTGTTGCACATTTATGCGCGTGTCATACGTACGTTTGACAGGTATTTTAAGATTAAACATTAAATCAGACTTCTTTCCAGGTTACTTTAAAATTATAGAACTTTAAACTTGGCCAAGAATGCAAAGTGAAAAATTTTCCGACTTTATGCGGAAGAACATTTAATATTTGCCATTCTTTTTGAGAATTTTTCGCGTTTTGTGCTCTTATGTGATACTCTTAGGTTAATGCAATAAATCGACGGGAAACCGCAACTTCTGCCCCCGGTAATTATCAGAAGAAAGTGTCAGACTGGGTTTGCGCATTAATATCTAAACCACGGAAAAGTAATAACTGTTAAACAGAAAAAACACTGAGCATGACTTTGGAACAGATTTAGTGATTGTGTGCAACACGGAAGCACCGCCGAACTAGTTTTAAAATGAATAGGTGAGCACAGAACCATATGGTAGGGTTATCCGTGCCTCGCTAGTTTAGCGCACTGAGACACTTCAGAGAAGGGCGCAATTCACGACCACTTCCTATTATTCTTATTGTTATTATTAGATGTAGTACTAACTGTATTTGGACTTAAACATTTATTAAGCGGTAAAAGATTTTCAGTCAGTTGTGAGGAAGTTATAACCCCCATAAATATTCTATGGTCTCTTTTTCTTAAAGGTATAACCTGCACAGAGTCCGCTGGATCGTGCTTAAATGGTGGGAGATGCGATGACTTTGGGAAATGCAGGTAAGGTCTCAGATTGGTTACGCAAAGAACCACCTTTTGTCTCGCTATTTATAATACCTTTGCTAGTAATCACTGTTTTAAAAGCCTTTAAACCTGAAGACTTACTTTGTAGAGGCATTCTCCTTGTGTGATATCTACCATTGCTTTGCAGCCTTAAAAGTTGGAACGGCTTTGGAGTAAATGGTACACATCTGGATATCAAGCTTTGTCCGTTTTTTTCTTTATAAAGCCACTATTAAACTGACGATTAAAATGAATAAGCAGACATGAGAAGTGATTTGAGTACACGTTTAGTTTGTAAAGTAGTTATTGGTTCACCTTTATTTGCTGGTTACTGAACGTTTTTCATAATTTCACATTGTATAAACTCTGCGTTGCATCGGTAAGTTTCATATTTATTTTTCTCGTGTGACCCCATAATTTTTGCCAAATATTTTTTTGTTATTCTCATCCACTCATTTCTCTTAGGGTTGCCATAATTTTTTGTATTTGATTTTTTAAAATATTTTAATGTTGTTTATCCAATTCTTTCATCTGCACAATAACTCCCACCCACCCCCTCATGCAAATTAATCAGGCACATGTGCAATTTAGCAGACAAAAGCGGCGTCTCACCCCCTCTCTTGGAGCCGCTAATGAATGCGGGGCACTACTCTTACAGAAGTCTCATGGACGCTGGACGCTCTAAATCTCGCTTTTCTTTTCTTTTCATGGGGACGACAGCTGGGCTTCGGTCGAATCTCAGCGTCTATTGTTAGGGAGGCAGATTAATGCGCTGTGACTAATCGCTCTCTGGCTTCCCAGAATGCTTAGCCCCCCCCCCAATCCTTCGTAGCGTCTCACTCTGTTAACTTTCCTCCAATTTTCTTATGCACACTGATTTAAGTTTAAAGCACAGATTATAAGACACATATTTAGATGGAGAGTTTTCAAGTTTATATTTTAAGAAATAATCAGTTTCTGAAAAATATGGTTAGAATTTTGTACTTAGCTAAACAACTTATATAATTGCACTTAGGTTGTAGCCATGGGCTTTGTAAGTTTGTGTAGTAATGCAACTTTTATAAAGAATTCCTATCTTTGCAGAAGAAAGCTGCCCATATCTGCAGTTGGCACTTAATTATGGATCCTGGAAATAAACTATCTTGGCAGACCTCCATAGCTTAATTTTATCTGGCACCCAGTGCACCCTGGTCACAAAGCCCCCATTGTGTGTCTTTTCCCCCTCGGATTTCTCCAAAGAGAGACATTTCTTCAGAAGGGAAGCATTTTTCCGTTCTTTTAATTGTAGCTTTGAGAATGATTCTGTATCCAGAGTGTGATAAGAATCAGTAAAAGAGCTGAACTTTTTAGAACAAAGATTGAAAAAAATCTGTGCTGCTAATTTCAGATAATGTTAGAACATTACATGTTTCGACAAAAACTAGCTTTCCAGCCCAGCATGACATGTCAGTGCTGTTTAATATATTGCTTCCAAAACAAATTTCAATTAGGTCTTGAGGTCCCAACTGTATTGCTAGGCAACAGCTTCCAAGTATTTACAGTATTTTAAATGAAAAAATGCTTTGTAAAATTATTCAAAACATAGTCATGACTAGAGTTATCTTATGGTTCTGAATGTGCTTTGAAGCACAAGTTAAAATTTTTAGAAATTTTTATATCCAAATTTTACTTATGTTCTCATTTCTTTAGGATCACTTCAGTCTTGGTTGGAACCCAGTTTATAGACTTGCATAATGCTACTTGCTGTCTAATATTTAGTGAAAAACATCAGAATTATGTTTTCCTGTTGTCATTTACTTTTATTTTGTCCAACAAGTTTGATATGGGAATGACTCTAAGGATTAATTTCACTCAGTACTTAACTTTAGTGTTTTGATGGCTCAGCAAAGTTGTGGCTGCATAAGCGTAGAGCTAATTTTTACTTTGGGACTTTTTTTTTCTTCTCTGCCATTCAGTTCAGGTTCATATTCATAAGGCTAATTGACACTAGATTATTGAACAACAGTGGTCATAATGTGATGATGTGTGTTTGATAGTATCCTTGTTTGTTGATTTGACATTCTTTAAAACCTACTAGGATCTTTCTCAGAATCATTTGTTGTAATGTTATGGTGGTTTCCTCCTTCCATATTTAGTCAGTCCACAGAGAGATGGTTGTATCATGCTGTTGTGTGCACAGCTTGTTCTCTGCCTTGCTTCATAACTTAGTTCCGGCTATTTGTTTCTTTGTAGAAAAAGACTGAAAGCCTTTTCCTCTTCAAACAAAATTTCAATTCAGTTATGTAGTATGTATTGACAAAACGGAGCCTGGAAGGAAAAGGTGTAACCATTTAATCATTTAAGTAGTTGATATTGCGACATTTTATTGTAGATGGTAATGGTAGCATGTAGTGTGTCAAAAATAAATGCTAAAATGATACATTCCCTGATTTTCTACATGGAACGTTTCTTGTGTTCATTATCTTATGAGAAGCCAAACACTCTTATTATACTCATAATTGGTTATTATTAATTTGTGAACAGTGTATTATGGGTAGACTATTTTGAACAATGTGTTATGTTTAGTTACTCAGATATGTCACGCTTTCTCATGGGTGGGAGTTGAATCGAATTTAGTTTTGTGAAGTTTGACTTGGTTGTATGGACTGTTACATGCTTTAAATAAATTAAATAAAAGTTGAAAAAAAATAAGATATGTCACGCTTAAGCTATTTATATAAAATATATTTACATTACAGAGCCACACAGAAAGACGTTGTCAATCACAGACAGCAAGGCATGAAATTAAGCAAGTCCGTTGAAGGGTACACTCACAGTTACACACCAACACACACAATGGGCAAGATCAGACCTGCAGTTAGCTTAACTTGCATTGGAATATGGGAGAAAACCAGAGTATCTGGTGAAGCCCTACACAGACATGAAGGGAGTATACAGATTCCGTTCAGGCACTGGCTGGGTCCTTCGGCTTTTCTTCAAAGATGATACTTGTGCCGTTAATTGCAGTGTTACGGAATCCATTGAAGCATTATATGTTAAATGTTGGGCAGCATGGTGGCGCAGTGGTAGTGCTGCTGCCTCGCAGTAAGGAGACCCGGGTTCGCTTCGCATGTTCTCCCTGCATGGAGTTTGCATGTTCTCCCCGTGTCTGCGTGGGTTTCCCCAGGCTGCTCTGGTTTCCTCCCACAGTCCAAAGACATGC
>NC_041402.2:134183559-134186059 GCF_900747795.2 Erpetoichthys calabaricus | reverse complement strand
ACGTCCAACGTTCGATTACCGTAAGCGAGTGCAATGAGTGTGTACGCCTGATGAGCCAAGAATAAGGGGGAAAGACGTGTCGCGTACTCTTTGCATTATTTGACAGTAAACTATTTTCATCCATTCTATGATCTGCTTCTCACAACTGAAGGCACCGTGGCTGATGTTACTTGACTTGCTGGCCAACCATAAGCGTTACCTGGTAGGTAACCACCCACTCACTTCACTCCAATACGGGAATCGAACCTCGGACGTCAGTGCTAGAGGCGAAGCCCCTAAAATTGCGCCACGGCGTGTGGTTCGTTTATTTATTATAAGTTCATAGACCTACAAAAGGTTGTCAGTGATTCGAGGCAAGATTGCTTTTCTCATGTACAACTATACGTTGCGTTCTTAACAGTAAGCTTGCACAGCTTGGTCATATTACAACCTGAGTGCTGAACTGACAACGTCGTATACAAACAGAACTATAACAATCGTAATAAATAAACAAACAAAAAAAAAAGCAAAGAACCCTTGGATTTAATAAAAAGGCTCTTTCCTTGGCGAAGCAAGGAAAAAGGAAGACCTTATATGGCGTTCGTTTATAAAACAGCGCAAAAGCTGTGTTAAGGCTGCTTCACAAAAAAACAGATCCTTAACAAATTGCTATTGGGATATTTTCCCTCAATTTAAAAAGCTTTTCTTCTTCATAAAAATTTAAAAGCAGTACTTTGCGGGGATTTAGATTATATATATATATATATATATATATATATATATATATATATATTATATGTATGTATGTCTATATATATATATATATATATATATATATGTAAGCTTATAAGTAATGCCTTACTTCTCTTTAAGAAAGGAAGATGTAATGATACTTGATTTAAACGATTCCATGTCTTGGTGGGTTTGCGTAGCTTATTGTCAATATCTTTACACCTGTTTTTAAGACTTATTGACTGAAACGGGCTTTCACGAAAAAAGTTAAGGCTTTGCTACAAGATACACCCTCCACAAGTTAAGCAAGTAAAAATAAAAGTGTATATTTCTGTTTTATTTAAACCTTTTAAGTTTGTATGCATAGCCCTATTTGGCTGTTTTCGTTTTTATTTTTCTTTCTTCAGTAATATTTAATCTCCTTAAAGAAAAAGAACATATGCATTTTACTTTTTTTGTATCTCTTTAGTAATATTTTAGTGTAAAAGGATAACCAGTATTTAAACCTTTTATGTTACTTTATAAAGTTATTTTACACAATGTTGAAAAATTAATAAGAAGGCTACATAATTTGGCAGCTGCTGCTTTAATTTTCAATGAAATGAAAAAAGCTCTCCAAAAGAAAACCTCAATGAACAAGAAACAGTTTGCAAATATATATAAATATATGTGTGTATATATATATATTATATATATGTGTACATATATATATATATATATTATATATATATGTGTATATATATATATATTACATATATATATGTGTATATATATATATATATTACATATATATATGTGTATATATATATATATATTACATATATATATGTGTATATATATATATATATTATATATATATGTGTATATATATATATTATATATATATGTGTATATATATATATTATATATATATGTGTATATATATATATATTATATATATATATATATTATATATATATGTGTATATATATATATTATATATATATGTGTATATATATATTATCTATAATAATAAAAGGCAAAGCCCTCACTGACTCACTCACTCACTCACTCACTCACTCACTGACTGACTGACTGACTGACTGACTGACTCACTCATCACTAATTCTCCAACTTCCCGTGTAGGTGGAAGGCTGAAATTTGGCAGGCTCATTCCTTACAGCTTACTTACAAAAGTTAGGCTGGTTTCATTTCGAAATTCAAAGCGTAATGGTCATAACTGAAACATATTTTTTGTCCATACACTGTAATGGAGGAGGCGGAGTCACGTATCGCGTCATCACGCCTCCTACGTAATCACGTGAACTAAAAACAAGGAAGACATTTACAGCACGAGTCACACGCGGGAACGAAGGTAAATGACGTTAATTTTTGACTGTCTTTTAATACTGTGTAAGCATACATATTAACACATGTGCAATTAAACGTGTGCATTTACGGGGTGATTTCTCAGGCTTAAAAGCTCACCTTTTATCAAACGCGGGAAGAAAGGTAACTGACGTTGTTCACTGTCTTTTAATACTGTGTAACCATACATATTAACACATGTCCAATTAAACGTGTGCATTTACGGGGTGATTTCTCAGGCTTAAAAGCTCGCCTTTTACTAAAAAGGTAAATGCAAAACTATTTTCAATCAGTTTATTGAAACGCTCCCGTTAAGGATTGCAATAACATATTCGCGAGATAAAAGAACGAAGTAGGGGGAAATGGAGGAACAGCCGCAAACAGCGAAGAGCAAAAAATTAATTAAACAATTGAGAACGGAGCGAGTTAAGCATACAAGCAT